>NW_019716280.1:14731-116943 GCF_900074925.1 Ramularia collo-cygni | reverse complement strand
TCTATATAGGGTAAAATCTCTTCTTAGGAGATAGAGACACATCTCTAGATAATAAACAAAATTAACATATTAGTTCCTACTTTTAAGTACTGCCTGTCGGAGACAGTAAGCTAGTTAAAGATTAAGATACTCTTTTACTCCACCCCTAAAAATCTGCGAACCTCCGACTAATATTTAACATATTATAACCTTAATCTACGCTCTCGGCGTTTCTAATCTTTAAACTCCTACGTAGAGCGAACGGCTCTAATTTTGTGTCTAATCCGTATACTAGCCCTTATCTACACGCTATCGCTAATACCGGCAATATCGATAATAGCGACAAACTCGTTAAGTAGTAGCTTCTTAATTAACTAAAGGGCGGCCTATATAGGTTCCCCCTACTACTCTCTTCTCTATATATAATAGTCTATAAACTTATCTACTTTATTCTTAACCTTAGGCTATAAAGAGGGCGGTAATATAGTATTACGAGGGCCTAGAGTTAGAGTAGTAGATAGAGCTAAGTTATAGGTAATTATCGTATTACTACTTAAAGCGTGTTCGCTTTTAACCTTGCGTACGTTATTAATGCCTCCCTTACTAGTAAAACTACGCTCTTTTATAAGGACGAGGTTACGGATAATAGCACTACCTAGATCCTCTATAGTAAGCCGCCCTTCTATAATACCCTTCTACTACGCTATAAGTTAAGGCTTATATATAGGGAAATGCGTAGTAGGATAGTTACGAGCGTCTAAAGGAATAAAACAGTTATAACCGTAGTTCCTATAGTTGCGGTTCTTATACGTCTACCGGCTAGTAATTGCCTCTAAGTAATTACTATTAACACGCATGCCCTCTTAATTCTGCGATAGGCTAGTAAGCTATATTATAGTAGCCGTCCGTTAAGTAGCTAGAGCTAGTATTAAAGAAACAACTATAGTAGGCTCTAGTTTAATATCTACGGTAACTCTAAGCTCTATTCTATTCGCCCTATAAAACAACTCTAACTACTAGATAATACTATACTAGCTACGCTTATCCTTCTAGGTAATCTTTGCTATATTACTAGTAGCGAGTCCTTAATAGGCGGCCGTAAGTTTACCGCCCTTTAAAACGCCCTTTATATCGATAATGCTCTCGTTAATCTACTTACTAACTCTCGTAGTTAAGTCCTTATTACTAGTTATAATCTACGTGTTATTAATACTCTCTTTCCCTCGGCGATAATATAGGCTAATTCGATATTAGAACGGCGCCGGCTCCTTATCTTCTAAGCTGTCTAAAGATATAAATAATAATATAGAACGCYRCTACTATAAGGGTTRCGCTAAGGGCGGTAGCAYRGTTTAGCTCTTACGCGRTACTATCGTTTTCTTCTTCTTCTTCTTCGGCGGCTCCTTCTTACTAAYACTAATACTAGCGACACTAGCCGTCCGTTTTAGCTTCCTTAGATTACTAAAGTAAGGCAGGCCCTCTACCGCTAACCTCTAGTTTAGAGCCGTAGTATTACGCTTATCCTTATTACGCTAATACACCTTATATTAACGCTTCCGCTACTTCTTAATAGATGTCTAGTAAAGCTTAGCTTCTATAGTAATAGCCTATTCCGCCTCTATAGTAGTAATATAGTACCGCTTTATAGTTCTATTACTTCTATCTCGCTAATAGACGAGGCTAGTAACTCGCTCTAAGAGCTCTTAAATTAACATCCTTATAGGCTTATCTACTACTTCTACCTTATCCTTATCCTCCGCGCCCTCTATAGCCTCTATATCCTTCGAAGTTTCTATATCCTCTACGATATCGTCTAGTTCTACGGACTATACCGCTACTAGTTCCGCCTCCTTTCTTCGCGACGGCTTAAGGGCTCTAATAGTAGCGTTATAAGCCCTCCGAGAGCTAGCGCGCTATAAACGGCGAGGGTTGTCTATAGTTAGTAGCGATAAGGGCAATTAGAACGCGAGAGGTTTATTTTCGGTGTTTACGTAATTGCTATTATTCGGAACCTCTATAATAGCCTCTATGTTAAAAACGATAATAACACCTTCTAAGAAGCCTTAGCAACAACACGACAGTTATATCGTCCTAATTAAGACGGTTAGGGATAGTGGAGGGCGCTATAGGCCAATTTACTACTAGAGGGCCCTCGAGCTTCCCCGCGGAGGAGAGCCCGAGGGGTAGTGCACGTGTTAATCAAACCATTCTAGTGACAAGGAGACCGACCCGCTTCAATTTCATCTGCCCTCGGTCACTTCACAGAATCGCCTCCATCTCACCGTGTCATCCCCATCCAAAGTTCCAATAAACATGGTCAAAGAGTCCCTCTCCAGCGCTCAGTGCCGGCAGTCATTCTGGAAATGACAGAAAACTCGTGGCGGCTCGCGGCGACAAGAGRACTTGCACTACTTGGAAACGCTGGACACAAAGACCCGCGTTCACTCACGTCGCTACGATGGCAGCAGATGCAAGGCCCAAAATTTGGACGCTTGGTCGTTGACGAAGCTAATGTAAGAAGATGTTCCACAGCAACTCGAAGTCGTGCGAGGACTGCAACCCATGCATTTCCTCTCTGGACTGGGCGGCCGCGACAGGATATCTCGAAGCAGGCTTTGCATTGCCGGAGCCTATTCACAGAAAGTCTGCCGACATATCTTGTGCCTCCTGCCGTCTTTGTTAGCCTGCTCCTCACACTATGGACCTACAAGTGCCTGATGACGATTCTCTTCCAAGACAAAATCATCTACATGCCGTACATTGGTCGCTCGGAGAACATGTACGATTACGCGACAGCTTGTCGTCCTGTAGAGTGGCAGGAGACGCACATTAAATCATTGGATGGAACCGACATCGCTCTGTGTGTCGGCAGTCTTTCACCCAAGGCATCAAGGCCATCTCGTCACCTTGTCATTTGCTACTTCCAGGGCAATGGCAGCTCTCCGCCCCCTAGGTTACCAATGTTGTCGAACGTGCTCAAGTCTATCGAGACTCAGATGCCCACGTCGAATGTGCATTTTACCATTGTAGCCCTCGCCTATCGCGGCTACTGGACGTCTTCTGGCCGCTCGTCGCAGCCAGGCATCGAGAAGGACGCTCAGGCTCTGCTTCGATGGGTTAACAACACTTATGATGATCCAAATGTACAGCTCGGGCTCATCCTTTGGGGACAAAGCATTGGAGCGGGAGTCGCTTCTACGGCAGCCGCAGAATATATACGAGATTCGAATCTTCCTTGCAAAGCGCCAATATCAGGCCTTATTCTGGAAACCCCGTTCTCCAGCATAAAGAGTATGTTGATTGCGCTCTATCCACAGAGGTGGCTTCCTTATCGATATCTTTGGCCTTTTCTTTGGAACTTTTGGGACAGCGAACTTGCGTTACGGAAGATCGCAGAAGCTGAACACCAGTTCAAAGTATTTTTGATGTCCGCGACGAGGGACGAGGTGGTTCCACCTGGAGAGGCTGATAAATTGGAGCGGCTGTGCAAAGAGCTGGGACTTGAGATGGAGCGCAAGGACATCATTGGAGCGCTGCATACAGAAGCGAGCACGCGTAGGGAAGGCCAGAACGCCATTGCTCGCTTTGCTATTGAGGTAGCAAGCGGTGGCAAAGGAGATGAAAGGTTCGTACATGGAAGAGACTCATACGGGCTCCATAGGAGAAAAATGATGTAAACCGCACTGCGCATTGCACACCCCAACGCCACGCTTAAAACTCGTCAAGATCTTACAACCCTCTGAAAACATTTCCACTCGCACTTCTCCTCCCCTTATCACCGCCCTCCTTCTTTCCTCTGCCCACCTTCCTCCCGTTATCACCCTCCTCGGCTTGTCTCCTGCCCGGCTGCTTCTGCTTCTGCGGCGCAAATGTAATCTGCTTCTCTCCGAAAGGCTTGTCCGCCCCCTGATCCCGGCCAAATCCTCTGTTCGCAGACGGTGCAACGGCTCCTTTCATTTCCCCGAAACTCTTCCCACCCATAGCCCTCTTCGACCCCTTCGTGCCCGCGCTCGAAACCCGCATGTCCGGCATCCTCTGCGAGACCTTCCCAGACTTCTTGTAACTGCTGGAACCAATCTTGCCTTTGGAGTCCTTGAACTCCTCGGGGTTCCGTACATGTCTCTGTCGTGTCCGGGGATCGCGATGGGCGTCTGCATCTTCTGAATCTTCTTCATCCTCATCGGAAGAACCCTTGACGTCGTCCAACATCTCGGACTCGACGGCGGTGAGATTCTTACGACCCTTTCCAGTTGCACCTGCAACGGGAACGGTGGAAGGATTGTGCATCGCGAATTCGCGGCTCGTCTCGTCAATTTCGAAGTCTTCGTCGTTGAACAGTCTGCTGGCGAAACGGTCGTCCAGTAGAGATTCCTTCTTCGGTTGCTCATCCACTTCTGCTCCCTCGGCATCGCCAGCTTGAGATTCATCACCACCCAATCGCAAGACTCTCTCCGCCTTCTTCCTCTCGTGCGCCTCTGCCTTCGCGGCCAAGGCCTCCGCATACCGCCTATTGACCTTAACGGCGGCGGCCTTCTTCGTACCACGGATCCGGCTCTCTCGTTCCTTATCAATCTTTGCTTGAACCGTCTTTCTCCGCTCATCCTCCGCCAGATGTGGATTGGTGAGCAAGCGGGCCTGCTCGTATAGTTTTTGCGCAACGAAGTATCCATGCATATACGGCCGTAACAAGTTTGTCGTCCCGATAAGATGATCGAGACTGAGTTCGCGGAGTTGTGCCATGTCGAGGAACTTGTAATTGTCATAGACTTCTCCCGCGTTCGCAGTGGTGATGCCAGATTTGTATGCATTAGGATCGGACGCGTCCTCGGCCATTTCCTCGACGAGGTTATCCAAGAAAGCACACCACTTGGGCGCAGGACCCAGTTGGGGAATGAAGAAGGCGTGCTGCTGCATGCCCTCGTTGGCGGTTAAAAGCATGCCGGAAGAAGGCACCCATTCAACGTGATTCAGATCCACTGCGGGTTCGACACCAGTCCAGTAATCTCCCGAGGTGCGATCYCATATCTTGATGCCTTTCTTGTCGGCGGAAAGGAGTTTGTCAGACGCCAGTGGGGAGTCAAGGTATGTCAGGGTCTGGACAGGGTAGTCATAGCCCTGATCGCGTTCCAGGAGAGGAATCGGAGAGCGCATGTCATATGTGCGGATTATGCCCTGGCTGTTACCCGTGGCGAGTTGAAGGCCGGAAAAGTGGAAGTCTAGCGCGGTGATCTCTGGTCGTGTGTCATATGTGTTGTCTGAGGTGGTGGGATTGGGTGCAGACAGAACACTCACTCGATTCCGTGAACGCTGATCCCAGAACTCGACAGTGCCAATTGATGTGCCAAATGCGAGAAGACCGTGACTTTCCTCTGCTATGGCCGCACAATTCACAGCACCAGCATGAATTCCTCCCTGCAACGCTCCACCTCCAAACGAATCCATGTCATCGCCGCCAACTTCCACCTCATAGCCCTTCATGAATCTTCCCACCTCCAAATTCAGCCGAAAGACCTCTCCATTTCCATCTGCATTTACGCCCACCGCGGGTATCAGCGCCTCGGCATTCCTCCTATTATATTTCAAGTCCCGTCCGTATCTCGGTATACGCGTACTGTAATGAAGTCCTCCAGGCGTGTGAAATTCCAGAAACCGGTCGGTCTGAAGATGTAGCGATTTGCTGTAGTCATCGGAGAGCAAAATGAATGTCTCGTTCAGACAGTTTGTGTGGCGGGCGAATGAGAGCGAGAGATGGGGCAGGTAATGCGTGTGAATCTGTGGCTTATACGTTCCTGTGCTCATCACCCATTCTCCATCAGCGCTCACGCGCACACATGAGCTGGCCTCCTCGAATTCGAAGTCCTGCAGCAACTCGATGCGATTCGCATATTCGGCGTCATTTTTGAGTGATCGCTTTCGTTTCCGGGCCAGCCATTCGGGAAGCGGACGAGCAGTTGAGGATCCAGCGATTGTGTACACCGGCACGGCGCTCTGATTTGTGAGCTTCATGGTGGATGTGTGGGAGGTAAATGGAGCAATTCTCGTCGCGAAACTTTCGACATTTCTCCACCGCGATCGGGATCTGCAATCTGATCGGACCTACGGCCGAGCGCCCCACCCAAGCCTTCTCCCGCCCTGCCTCGCTCATCTCCAACCCATCAAAATCTGACCCTCTAGACTTCACCTCATCATCACCAACCAGTAAATCGAGTCCATCATTTCTCTAGCAATGCTTGCGGTCAAGAATGAGTTCTCAAATCTGAGCAATTAGCTAGTCATAGCTACGGACGCACATGGTCAGCTGGAAACGACGTTTTTGGCGAGAAATCGTTTGTAACAACATACAGAAAGCCTCAGCGGACGGAGCGAAGAATATGCTGCCTCCGACATCCTGACGAGAGCTTCCTACCGTTGATCTACACATAGACACCGAGAAAAGATGCACGCAATCGCTGCCTTTTCTAAGTAAGCCGACTGGAGTGCAAAGAATTACTAGGGTACCGAAGGTAAGGGTTGGGGTAGTCTATAAGATCGTTTTGGCTCGCACTCGCCTTTGAGGTTAGTCCGTCCAGTGAGACACCTGGATCAAACTACCAGATTCGACTTAATTGAGGGCTCAGGAATGCGAACAATTCGGCCCGGACCTTCACGCCAACTCTCGTCAAAAGACCCTGGACTGCGATGTCCAGGAATGACGGGACTGCAGGTGGGAAGCGGCTGCACACGAGGGACATCCTTGCGAATGGAGGTGAGACTCGGACCGGAGCTTGATCCGTAGACCGCGCCTTGCTGGGGCTCTCGCAATCGCAGCAGCAGCCCGGCAGGCTATGTCGATATCTTGAGTGCCCTGCTAGGCCAGGTAGTACCTTAGTGAGTCCTGTGGGTTGTTACATCTCTCTGCATCGGTGCCTCAACGTGGATGTTTGTGTATAGACGAGACAAGCGAGCATGCTGCGATGAGCATGGCTGAAGGTATACATGAGACCATGTGGTCGATATCAGGGTTGACGCTGAGGAACCGGAACTCTTGATCTTCGGGGATTCATGTGAAGGGATTCCTGGAGTCCAGGCTACCTAGGGTGCTATGTGGGGCACAATCGCGCGGCACGGCGGCAGCTGCACATTATTAGCGCAAAGGTAAACGCAACAGAGCAAGCTCATCGCAAACACAAGAACGCCGACAACGCCCTCATTGCCGCACTTTTACCCTACATATGCACACGGGCTCGAGCTCCACAATCTCGTGCTTCTCCTTTCGCGTGATCGCATTTGATCCGTCCCCTCCCATGCTCCCACGCACCCATGGCGCGATCCGGCCGCGATTTCATCATCTAAACATACCTTGATCGACTGGCGTAGCGAGAGCATGGATTTTATCAACGGCTGCACAACGAATGTGCATCTCCTCGACGGATTTTCGACGACCGCTTTCACTCAATACACGCACATCGCGCCACACAGTAATGTGTACCAGAAAATTAAGGACGCGCAGAGCAAGGTCGTGGAGCTACGGTGGTCGAAAGCTTTGTGCACTCTCGTCGATCAGGACATCTGGGTGTTTGGGGATGGAGAGCATGACCTTGGCAGCAGCTACACCATCGCAAAGACAGGCACAGTGGAAGGGCGTAAAGACGTGACCTGTCTGCTCCTACATGCCATCGAGTCGGCTCTGGCCTTTACACTTGCCCAGAAGGGTCATCTCACACATGTCGCGCCCTGGACATGGTTGTATTGCAGTCGCAGTCTGGAGGACGAGCCGGACATTCTGATGGTCACTTTACGTGTAAAAGACACTCCTAATGGTGCGCTCTACCTTCTCTCAGAGGTTACACCGTCCACTTGGATGCCAAGTGACCAGGCTTCTGACCACGTCAACGAAGACGTCTTGGTCGCACCACATGGAAAGATTGCCGTGATAGCAGCCGAGGACGCGACAGGCGTGACTGCGGATGTGCAGTGGAAGGAGTCTGTGACAGACRCTCTCAAGTTGGACGGCATAGCTCTGGATGAGGACGCCGAGTGGATCAACGTGGAGTTGTCTGAGGATGGAACTACCTCTATCTTCACATGGCCGAGTGAGCTTTGTCTCCTTCGACAGTCTCTCCCGCTGCCGGCTCAGCTCGCGTGGGCAGATCGGACAGAATGGCAGACATGGACCGACAATGGTCAAGGCAGATTGTACCGTGATCCCCTTGCAGAGGCCGAAGACTGGTTCGCGGGCTTTGCTGAAAGGATTTCACGTGCTGCTGAGGAAGCAGATAAGGAAGCAGCTCACATGGAATCCAACGGACCTTCTAGTTTTGCCATCGCAAACGATATAAGCATGACGACCTCTCCACCTTTCATGCAGCGCACGGTCGACCACCAAGTCGCCATGAGCGGGATGTATCCTACTCCTCCCGATGGCCTGGCGCAACAAGGGCAGACACAGCTGGGCGCGCAATCAGCCATGAGCGCCGCTACTCCATCAATGGTACCTGTCGGAGATACGGCTGCTGCGCCCGAGATTATCAACGATGCACAGGACCACGGCGATGATGCGTTGGGGCTAGGTTCTTACTCCATGGACGAGGTCGAGGAGGATCTGTTCGGAGACGTGGGCGGGGAAATGTTCGAAGAGAATGAGGTTGGGGATGCAGATTTTGACTACTTTGATGAACCAGACGATGAGCCCGCCGCCGAAGCCTCGGCGGGGGAAGTAGACACGGAGATGACGGACATGCCCGTTGTGGATAATAGAAGCGACCTTTGCATCGACGATACTGCCGACGGAACTGATGCGGAACCTGTTGATTTGCACCGAAAGTCAGGACCTGTGCTTCAGCCAGTATCCTCACCACCCTCAGCTGCGTTGTCCTCAAGACTCGCGACTGATCCCAAGGTTGACGAGCAAGCATCGGAGATCAAGAGACGGCCTCTGAGTCCGTTCGGTATTCGAGAACGTCTGCTACCACCACCAGTACCGGCCAGTGTTGCACACGGTAGCGACACGTCAAAGCAACTCAGAAGGAGCAGCAGTTTCGCCCCCATCATCTTTCGTGATGGCGTGGATCTGGCCGCGAAATATGCGAGCGTAGATGTCGGACCAGATTTCGTTGGCAATGTCTCGGCGTCGGAACCAAGTATCGCTCTACCACCTTTCAGGACAGCTGACCAAAGCGACGATGACTCGGACGAATCCGAGTCGGCGGCCTCTGAAACTGATGATGGCGAACTGCCGCCGAGACTCCCTTGGGAAGCCACAAAGAAGAGAAAGAGAGGTGGACATGTGGTTGACACGGGCTCTGCTGACTTTGGGGGAACTTGGCGTGAGGAGAATACGGGTGTGTATGAGGGTAACGACGACAACGAGCAACAGCGGAGCCTTCGAAGAGCTCTACTGGACCAAGTGCTATGCGCAACACTGCCAAGGAACGAAGAACTTTTCGTCAAGCAAGCGTCACCGGCCATCAAACAATCAAAAGAGGAGGATGGAGAATTGCCCAGCCTGGAAGAGCTCTACGATCTGGAGAAGGAGGATTTGATCTATATCGCACAGCTCGTCAGCGAGCAATCCGCCACATGTCTCGCGACCCGTCCGTCGCCCAGCTCTCGTCATAGTCGCAGCGCCTTTACGGCCACCTTGCTGATCAAAGCACTGGCCGACCTCCTTTCTTCTCCTTTCGAAATATGCGACGTCTCCCGCCTCGCCCTAACCCGTGATCCAGCTCCGCAACCACGGGCAATTCCACGAGCTCCTGTACCTCCCCGATCGGGCCCGGACATACCAGACATCTTTTCTCTTCCTGCTCCCTTTGTCCGCATACAGCGCAACAACGACAAATGGGAGATGTTGCCGCCAGCGCTTTCGTTCTGGGAACCGAATGGTCTTGCAGCAGCTTCCGGACCAAAGCACGTGAGAGCTAGGGCTATTTTCCCCAGCAATAGCGATTTGAAAGATGCGACTCGTGGTTTTATGGAAGCTCTAGGTCGAGCTTACGAGGGATGTAAGCTGGGGACGCATTCATATGCGACTTATGACAATGGCGAGTTTGATGGTGGAGCTCTGGTCGAAGAAGAGGGCGAAGAGAGCAGTAAATCGGCGCTTTTGAAAGGATATGCAAAGGCTTGCGCTCGTGTGGGAAGGGAGCTGGCCATCTGGTTCTCCGCATTTGGTTGGCAATCAGGCTGGGATGGGACTTTCGTGGTTTACATGCTCGACCCTTTCACTGGTGAAGGATGGGCCGGAGGAAAGAAGTACATGTGCGCTTGCTTCTGGACGCTTTTCCAGGCATATCTCGACCGACTGAAGCCTGGTAACAAAAGTAGAGGGAATTCTGCTGTGCCCGATGTGGTGCTTCAGGTTATTCCAATTGAGCATGTCGCAAGCATGGATCGATTAATCATCCCTGATCCTCTGATGCTGGCAAGTTTAGCGCGGGAGGTCTATGATCGATGCCCGGCTCCACTATCTGTCGAAGGAGAGGGTGATGGGGAAGCTTCGCCTTCCATACTGCTTGCGCCACCTGTTCCAAAACGAATTGCGTTTCAGCTTCTCGCGGACGTGCCTGCTGAATCGCTGCTGCAGGACGGAAGAGTGCTACATCTGGCGGCCGTGATGAGCGGGGATCGTGAATGGATGAACTGCGTATGGAGTGATGGTCAGGGCCGCAACGTCCTGCAGGAGTCTTTCTGTTTGAGAGGCTTGACGGTCGGCACCGTGGTGAGGCAGGCGTGGGAACGTACATGTGAGTTGATAGGTCGGATGAGAGTAGTTTGGAGGGTCTTTGTGGCACTTGAGGAGGGTGTTTGGAGCGGAGTAGGTTTGGAGAGAGTTTGGAGAGACGTCGTCACGTCGGGAAGAGTCGGGGACATGATCGTTTGTGTTACGCTTGTGAAGACATTCGTAAAGTTGGGTCTCGAGGTGGCTGCGGAACTCGGGTGTGGGGATGGTGTGATGGGGTTGGCGACTCCGGCAAGCACGCCTATTGCTTTTCCTGGAGGGAATGGTGCCACAACTGGCACTAGCTCGCCAAACGTCAGTGCCTCAGACGGCTTCGGGGCGCCACTCACGCCGGCTCCGAGCGAGAGTACGATCAGCGGCGCTGTCGCTGCGATGCAAGTCTTGGAGAACGACCCCGACGCGCATTTGGTGGAGGTGGAGGATGAGAGTTGCGGGATGTTGTTCAAGCCCCAACTCTCGGCGCTGACAGGAATGGACGGTATGGCAAATGGGGCTATTATCCGAAGAGGAAGAGGAGATGCAAGCATGCGTGCCTTGCTGGGTGTGAGTCTCTACTGGACGCTACAGGTGAAATCACAGGGAGGCGGAGCCGTGGAAATCGGTAGCTTGAGGCAGGCAGAGGTGACATTAAGGGAGGTGCTCAGGATGTACAGGGCATTGGGCGTGCTGACTCGAGCGAGAGGATTGTATGAAGGGGAGGGAGGTGTGCAGCCTGTGCATCTGGCTGTCGCGTGTAAGGGAGCAAGGGGCTTGGAAGGGATGATGTCTTAGACGAAATTTTGGGAGACCGCTAATCATGACATTGATCGTCAAGGTATGCTAAGCTGTCGGCATGAGAATGCCCACATGAAGCCCTGTTGTCTCGACTCGAAAGTAGAGGCCACTCGAGTGAACCGTATCGTAAGACTAGTAAGTCCCCGAATGAAACTTTCCAGACTCCCACTTTCCGTCGTCATGTTTAGTGCCTTCACCCTCGTACTTCCCTGGTGCCCACGAGCCGTCATCGAAATGCTTTGACGGGTACTTTCCAGGACTCCATGATCCGTCGTCGAAACTAGTTCCATCGCCTTCATATTTCCCTGGGGCCCACGATCCGTCGTCGAAGCCCGTTCCGTGGCCCTCGTACTTCCCTGGGGCCCACGATCCGTCGTCGGAGCGCTTCAAAGTTGTCGATAGACCGACATCTGGCTGCGCCGTGGGAAGGGCAAGAGTTGCAGCAGCCGCAAAGGCAACAAGTGTGATCGTGTAGCGCATGTTGGAGAGATGGATGTGATTGGTATGGGAAGATGAGTATCGTTTTGTGAGTCTGCGATATTGTCTGTAGGATTTGTTGATGCTGAGATGAGTTGATACGAATTTACAAAAGAATGAGGTCCGACAGAGCATTTATACCTCAAGGTCGTTCGTGTCGCTGTTTTTGTATCACTGGAAGGTGTTCTGTTGGCGACATCGAAGATCGTACGAGGACTGGTAATCGGCAGCCATCGAAAGCTATTTCGAAGCAATCCTTCCGATCATGAGATGGTGTACAAAAGTATCAATACGAAAGTGAGACGGGTGCTTATATTGACGCAGTAGCGGAAGCAGCGAGCAGAGGGCATGGCTAGCACACCATGTATAGCCAGACCTTGGCCGAAGTCAGCAGTACTGTGGCCTTTTGCCGCTTTGGAGAGGGTGCAAGGGAAGCTCAAAGGAGCATCGCCTTTGCACGATGTCAGCCGGGCGAGGTTCCTGCACTTCCCTAGCTGGTGCGGTGGAGGCGCAGCGCGTAATCATATGCCACAATGCTTACGGCCTAGTCACTCCACAATGTCCCAAGGCCTCACTCTCTGCAGGCTCGACGATTCTAGGCCTGCTAGATCCTTGCCACCAGCAGAGTGGCCCGTTGGTCAATCGAGAGAGCAGTTCAGGGCGCGAWTTTTGTTGATAGTTTCTCATATCGACAGCTCTACTAGGGAGTATTGTCACCGACCCAAGCTTTCATATGTCGAGCGTCGACCAAGTGTTGTGAAAGACCCCAGCCCAGGGTAATGATGGCTCAGGCTGCTTAATCATTTATTCGAGAGCCGCCCAAGCACCATCGTGGCAGCGCGTGTATTGTCACGCCCTGTCTCCATGTACGTTCCTCATACTCAGCACTTCAGCCCATAAGCTGTGATCGCACGCAGAGCGCCGATATGAGTGTTGTCGCGTGAAAAGCGGTGCCGCAGTCTTCTTGTCATCGAGTCCAGTGTGGTCTCTTAGTGATAGTCTGCTTGAGCCCTCTCTGCTTGAGCACTCCCTGTCAGTAGAGTTGCTCGTTGACAGATGCACAGCCGTGTCAACGACGAAAACCTCGCAGCTATGCGTGTGCGTCTGTGCTCGGGTCCTCTATTAACGGAGGGAACTGATGCCGGATCATGAAGTTCCTCGCTTTGAAGATCTTGTCGATGTGATTGTTCTGGAAAGTGCTGTTGGAAAGTGACTCTTGTCATGCACGCAGGTCCAGCCTGAAGCAGCTCGAAGTGAGGAAAGACCGGGCGTTGATGTAATGAAAATGAGATGAGGAAGAGCTTGTCATACTTCCTGGGCCATATATATCACATGCATAATTCACATGCATCAGACCTGGATGGTGGTGGAGAGTGAAGTTGCTTCACAGAGAGGAGTGAAAAGAACGCTAGTTACTAATTCGGCGGGCTCCGCGGAGTATATAAAGCGACCCGCGAACCTGAACCGAACACCTACCCCAGGCGATATTATCTGGCCGCCAACAAGACCACGCCGACACCAGACACACATGCCAGGGTTGGCAGTAATCATAGCACAGGAGATTAGCAACAGTTTGAACACGCACAGTCCCCATCCGACCCCGCGCAAGAGCTGCAACACCAGAGCCCAGCGCGCACGCGAGCCGTGGTAGTGGCACAACGAGGAGAGGGGGGCGACATCTTGCACTTCACAGGCCGTTGTTCATCGATCCGCCCCAGACTCAGACCTACCGTCTCTCTCCGCACACGGCCAAGGAAGCATCATGACGAATCAGCTTGTGGTAGGTACCTGCAGCGACGCRGACAGGCCTTCGGGCAAGGAGACAAGCAGGGCAACGTGCATGCGCTGACATGGAGACCATAGGGCGACGTCTACGCCAAGATCATCKAGGATGTGTGCGCCGCGTCGGCGGAGGCCTTCGAGGAGAACGGTGTGGGCTCGACAACGCTCCAGGAGTTGCAGCAGGTGCGTACCCGTGGTGTCTCTCTCGTCGCACTTTCCATCAATTTTTCATCGCCTGTCCATTCTACATTGCATTTTTTGGGGGCATACAAGAGCATGCAGCATTTCCAGAAAGAATGGTAGAGTGAGGCCAGGTTTCGTGCTCACCACCAAATTGCTGGCTGCGGGCGCAGGCGCAGGCTGGAAAAGCGGACGGCGGGCGAATGCGGGGGCTTTAGGACTGCGTGGTCTCAGGGCCTCTGCTCTTTGACCTGGCAGTTTTATACGCCGTGACTCCGCTAAGCCCCGCCCGCGACGCGCCTTTCCGTTTTCGGCAAATCACGTGGAGTTCATGATGACTGCATAACGATGTATGTGCTACACCACATGCTGACACACCCAAACAGGAATGGCAAGTGAAGCTATCGCAACGCGGCGTCGCTCAGATGCCATGGGATCCTAAGCCTCAACCGCCGGCTGCACCTCAGCAGCCTCAAGCACCCATCTCTTCCATTCCAAACGGATTGCCTCAGCAGTCGTACCAACAGTACAACGGGCATCAAGCAAACGTGCAGAATGGAGGAGGCTCGAGGGTTAAGACTGAGTCTAGCAACGAGACCCAATACCATGGTCTTCCTAACACAGGCTACCCACCAAATGCAGAAGGTGGAATTGTCCGCGCCCAGCATCTGATCCAGCAGCAGTACGGCCCCAATGCGAGCGCATCGCTCAACTCCATGCAGCAGCAGCGGGGCGGCCTTGCTCTCCCTGGCCAACAGCCCCGGCCACAAGGTCTCCAACTACCAGCTGGTACCACACAAGCAGCACAGCAGCACGCCATTCAAAACTCTCAGAGCTTTCAGCGGCAGCAGCAGCATGCGATGCAACAGCAGCAGTTACATCAGCAGCAACAGCAGCAGCAATCTCAACCTCGCATCAAGGTCGAGAGCGACAATGCTCAGACACAGCAAGGTAACTACCAGCAGCGGCCTCATCCATCATACCAGAACGACGGGGCAGACGAGGGCTTGGAGGAATGGCGCGCCATGCTTGCGGAAAGACGGGCGATCAGCGCTGAGCAGACTCGGCATGCGGATCGGCTCATGCGCGACCAAGTGTTGAGAATGTCAGAGAGTCTTCAAAGCGGCCTCATGGTTTCACTCGAAGAGCAGATATCGCATCCTGATAATGTGAAGCGCCGCGCTGAGTCACGGAAGACGAAGCCATATTCAGGTGCCCCTCATTCTGACGGCGCTCCATCGATTCCGCAGTACGATGGAGGTGATGATGACGATGAAAAGGCCAATGTCAAGGATGAAGACGACGCAGACGCCATCAATTCCGACCTCGACGATTCGGATGACGATAATAACAACGCCATGGGTGAGGATGACGATGAGCACATGGACAACATCTTGTGCACTTATGACAAAGTTCAACGCGTGAAGAACAAGTGGAAGTGTACACTGAAGGACGGCGTTATGAGTGTGGGTGGCAAGGAGTGGGTGTTCCATAAGGGCATGGGCGAGTTCGAATGGTGAGAAGACGAGGGAAGAAACGGCCGACTCCACAAAGTAAAAGCGGAGGACAACCTAAGGTGAGGACCAGCATACTGCCATGACCAGTAGCGGCGAAACGAAGCAACCACAATTAGCATGGCAATGGTTAATGATATCACAACGGAAAAGGGGAAATTATGGATGCATCGGTTGGCTGGTTGGATAGAGAGCTTTCATCAAATTGACAGACATTTCACGTTCATTCAATCTATTTCGTTGCTGAAGCGATTGTTGTGTATCTCACTTCCAAACCGTCAGAAAATAAACAAACATCGCTCGCTCGCTTTGCTATACAATCCAATGCAAATCATCTCACCGACACTCCGGCGATCGCGCCATGCCTCCCATTAGCAACACTTCCCTCCTCCGCCACTGCTGCTCCCGGGTCTGTCCACCCTAAACACTGATCCCCAACCACTCTTCCGCCCTCTTCTCCGCCTGGTCGATCCTCCATAGCCATCACTGGTCAGTCCGCCGGCACTCTTAATGCTGCTCGTGCCATCCTCATAGTAGTTGGAATCTCCATACTGGATTCCACTCATGGGGTCGCCAGGATCAACTTCTCCAAGCTCAATCTTGGTGAGAATTATTCTAGCAAGCTTGTTGAAGACTTCCTCAACACCCTCCCCTGATAGAGCAGAGACCTCCATCGCTGCAGAAATCCGATTTTGACTTGCCCAGCTCGTAGCTAGACCTTCACTCACAGCCCTGCCCTGTGTCGGCATGGTTGCGTGCAACTGTGAGCCAAGAGTCGGTCCTCTGGGTAGACTCCCCATGATACTGTCCATATCGTCATCCATTAGATTCTCACCTCGCTGCTGTTCCTTCGCCAGGTTCGAAGTCTGTGGGTCCACCAAATCCACTTTATTTCCCACGCATACCACGCTCATCTGCGGACTCGCCAGCGCTCGCGCATCGCCCAGAAAAGTCCCCAAATCAGCAAACGTCCTCTGATTGCAGATGTCGTAAACCAGAATCGCACCGGCCGCGCCACGGTAATAGCTCCTGCTCACAGATCTAAAGCGCTCCGTCCCTGCTGTATCCCAGAGCTGAAGTTTGATCCTCCTTCGTTGCTGTCCAGGGCTTCCCACTTTTACAATCTTGGAAGCGAACTCGACGCCTATGGTTTGCGAAGACAATACGCGCCAGTCGCCTTTGACGAAGCGGTGTAGCAGACATGACTTGCCGCATCCTGATGGACCGAGCAGGATAATTTTGGCGAGGTAGTCGTACATGGAGCCCATCTCCTGGCCATGGTCGGCATCGCGGATGCTGTTGTTACCGCGAACGGTGGATGTCGTGCTGGAGGCGGTGGACTTGGCGCGTTGGCGTGGCATGGTGGAGGATGTACTGTGGCGCCTTTGGGTGTCTGCTGAAAGACGACACGCTGATCAAATTGTCATGGCTGTTGTGTGCTGTGTACTGTTCGCCGTTCTACGAGATAAGATAGCGAGCAAAGGTCTACAAAGAGCTAGAGCTGGGTTGTCACAAGCAACCAGCTTGKTTTCATGACAAGCACGTGAAGACGGAAAAACGCCTGACTCAGACAAGTGTGGCGGACGATATGTAATGATGCTTCTTATCTATTAAATTTCTCCTTTTACCCCTCTACGCGAATAAACAAATGCTAATGCTCCATCCTGGGTATCAATCAATCGCTAAATACAAATGAGACCCCACGCGTATGCCTTTTCCGCTCGATGATTTCCATCTCATTATATCGACAAGACAGGCAGCTCTGCTTCCGCCTTTTGGTCCATTTTCATGCCCATCGTCATTCCATCTCGAGGCCTTGGACTTCCCACACTCTTCCCACTCGCACTGATTATGCTGAGCTTCCTTGTGACCTGGTTGATGGTCTCCTGTGGCTCGTCGGAAACCGAAATATGCTTCCATCTTCGAATGTCGCCATCCTTTGCGAGTATTTCCCGGTCATCCTCGCCCGCAACTTCGACTCCGCACTCACGGAGGACTTGAACCATGGCTCGGACGTTGAGCTCGAGGATTCGCTCGGGTTCCTCCGCCTTGGTGATGCGCTTTGAAAGCCAGGGGAATAGCAGTCCAAAGTCAGACTGATTGAAGTGCTGGGACTTTTGGATCACCCAAGTGTGTGGTCCTTCGGTTCGCGCTGGTCTGGCCTCATAACCATGCGTGGTGCTCGTAACACGACCCCTGTGAGATGACGAGCCACCGTTGCTAGGAGTGGTGAGTCCGCTAGCTCGACTTCGCTGACGTGTCAAGCTTCTCAACGCGCTGCGAGAAAGCTCCGATGCATATCCAGAATCCTTGGAGGGAGATTCTTCTCGGAGGCGTGCCCAGTTGGGAAGCAGTTTGCCAGGGTCGCGCGACAGGCGAGGCGCGATCGAAGGCCTGCGAGATAGAGATGGAGCTGCTACGGCGTGCTTGTTCAGGTTGAGGTTGTCCTCCCAGTTGTAGAAAGCCTCGGAAAGAACACTCAACACGTTTGCGCCAGAAGGTCCACCCACAGCATACGATGGAAGCGGTTTGTCCCAGAGGAATGCCTGATCTGGAGACTGCAGTGGCAAGCACCACATATCCAAAAGAAGCATTGGGGACTCTTCGGTGATCTGTTGTATAATGGCAGCATCTGAATTGGGAGCAATCAATGCCTTTCCAGAACCCTCAACCGGTCTATCTCGGTGGTAGTAGATGCTCTTCAGCAGCTGTACCGTGGTTGCTGCTCCAAAAGAGTGCCCCGCCCAGGTGACCTTGCCGGCGCGATGAATGTCCAGCATGCCATCGAACTGCCACAGCACCTCGACTCGTTCATTCCTGTTCTTCGACGCGTTGATGTCCAAGTTCTCGATTCGTTGACCTGCGTCGATTTTTATCAATGCTTCATATGCCATGCTGATCTCCCACAGTCGAATGCGCAACTGCTTGTCCCTTCCCTCGTAAACCTCTGCGCTCGGTTCATGGCTAATCTTTACTGGTTCTAGGATCTTCGCCTCTGTAGTCGCCGTTGCACGCACGTATTGGATGGGAGATGAGCCGTCTCTGTGGTCTAGCGCAATTACGATCATRCCATTGCTGGCCAGGTCTCCACAAACATAGCTGTACGCATTCCTGCTGCCCGCCAGACCGTGGCTGAAGAAAGTCACGGGCCATCTTCCATTACTCGTTGGCGGATCTAAGAGCTTAGCATTTCGGTGCGCAGGAAGATTGATCCAGTATAATTGTTGTGGCATGTACGAGATCAGATTGGCGATGCGCGGGTTCTTCACTCCGATGAATTTCGCAAAGGCACTAATCGTTTCGCGTTGCGGTTGCGGTATCCATCGTACAGGTCGATCGGATTGTGACGAGGCTGGTTTCACACACGGATAGAACACTCTGAAGGCGATGGTCGGTTGCGCGCCATCGGGCGCGTCGGAAGGCGAAGGGAGATCGCTGACGGGAATTTCCACGTCGACCGTGCCTACAGAGTACTGCCCGTGATAGTCGGGAAACGAGACGATTGGATTCCAAGACTTGAACCACGACGTCATTGCGGATATCTCTGACTGTTGTCCCGTGTCTGCGTCTACGAAGGTATATCGCTGTGGGTCTGTCTTTTAATGATGCCTCCTGTATCCCCTGAGGACGTGTCAGGTCGTGTGTGGGCGGCAAATTGGTCAATGGAGAGTGTTCGAGGCGCGAGTTGGCAGGGGAGTCGTCTACAGGTGATATCGGGAGGAAGTGAACACGGAAGGAATGGATGTACGATGGTCAACAAAGAGGATCGCGAGAAAAGGATGTAGGATGTTGGGCGCAGATCGAGGTCAGGTACTTCGCCTTATGAAGAAAAAGCTCATGCGACACTGGAGGCGCTAAGTTAGGTAGTCCGGATGTTCGGGATGATGCAGCAGCGGCGAGTTGCCAGATCGAGGCCGATCTCCTCGAAAAAATCAGTCTCTGGGGTGAGGTAGCGTACCTCAACTTGGCCGCAGCTGAGAACAGGCTTTGACACTCCAAGGGGCCAGGGTAGGACTTGACAAAGAGATTCGTGTTGGATGCGAGTCGCGACAACGTTTCGTGTTTCGTGTTCTGCGCGAGGCTGAGCATCCGCTAGAAAGTCAAAAGAAAAAAAAAAAACGCGGCCACGCCTTCGCTGACCTTGCTCACCAGCGCGCTGTGCCATACTGCGCTGTAAGCAACCGAGCAAGAAGCCGGTGGTATCATCAAGATGTTGACAAGACATTTAAGATGCAAGAAAGATCAGGCGACGCCACGACAACTCAGCACAATGAGCATCTCGAGAGCATTCATCGCATTATTGGGCTGCATCACAGCGACCGGCTGCTGGCCCAACGCGTGAATGACTACGAAGCGCAATTTGGCAACAAATGCAGTTGCAGGCACCAGGTGGCAGGCAGTCGACCTCGCGGGCGTGGCAGATCTGAAGACTGGGATCATGAGCTGTTGTACCACGGACGTGGAAGCCGTGGAAGTTCCCCGCCATCCCTGTATCCTGGACACGATGTACTTGGTGCGGCAATAATAATCCGTGATGGGCAGCTAGGTGGATGGAAGACATGCCGTTCGATGGACTCTAGTAGTCTACTTCATTCATTCCTATCCCGGGGCAGTGTCTTGAACAGGGCGTTATGCCCCACGAAACAGTTGAGGCTTTATGTCATTCTTTCCATATCGAGCACTTACTTTATCTCCTGACGATACAACCACCCGTCTTCCGGATGTGCCGGACCGAACCAAGCTCAGACAGCAGTTTCTTTCCACACGCTCGAAGTATCAACGATGATACTCCGGTTGCATGCTTCCTGGTCGTACAATCACATCCTTGATTCGGTAGTGAGATTGTCCCAATAGTCTCTCAACCACGTTGTTCAGAGAGACACTATGACAGGACGACCGCCGTGTCGCCGCTGGTCAGCCCTGGTCTCACAATATGGTGCCTTCTTAAGCTGTGACTGCTACTCCTCGACAGATCGAAGATCTAGGTACCCGGTGCTGTGCAGAGCATTATAAAGGATCAAGCACTTCACTCAATATCAATACCACCAGATCAGCATTTGACAGCGCCAATTCATCAAGCACAACTCAGGTTCACAGCACAACTCACACAGCGAGACGAATCACAGCAGAGTACCATGTTCGACTTCCGATCCCGCTCATCGAGTCCAAGTTCCGAGAGATCGTCTTCGACTACATCCTCTCAATACCTACCTCAGATTAGCGGCGTCATGAGTTCACCCGACTCGAGCAGGCAGGGACAGCTATTGACGCCGAAATCATCAAGAGATTTCTCTCAAACGACAAACCTCCTGGCAACATCAATTCGTCAAGGCAGCAAAGCATCTGCGACTTGTTTAATGCAGCCCTTCACAGTACTCTCACAAAGGTTAGTTACACTGCGACCTGTTCGTCCAACATTGACAGATGCTGAGACTCCTAAGTTGGTACACGAACTCGCAAGAGCCCGCAGAGGCTGTGCCGCAATGGGTATTGGACGGTGCGCGAATAGCAGACGATTCTCCTCGGTCCAGCATCGACTCTTTTGAATCGAGTGGCATTCAGATATACCTTGAGGAAAGCCCGGCTCCGCCGAGCCGTGGGCCAAGGTCGATTCCAATAGTTTGCAAGGCAATACTGGCGTCCTGGAGACAGGCGAATCGACCTCCGCGATGGAACTACGAGGCCAGCCCAAGGCTAAGTTAGATCCCGCGATACATGTTACCAAAGTCTACATTGCACGACATCGCTGTTCCAATGACGCCGACGTTCGTCCAGAACGTGGATAGTGAACCTCAATGCGGTTTCGCCTCGCCAATATCCAAATGTCGACTCTTTGTAGCATTGGCATGGTTTTGTTCTATTCTGCGCCACAAAGCTTTCTTTGACATCCGATGGTGCATGCACAAAGCATGGCCTACAATGGCTCTCTTTGATATGCCCCTTCAATGTATTTAGCTTCACCAATATTCCCAACTCACTTCTCTTCGAATCACACACGCCATCTCTTACTCTACCTGTCTGCTGCATTCACTGTCCGGTACAGTGCCCACAAGAAACAAATCAGCAGTATCACTCCTTGCCCACTCAACGACGCATTCACTATTGTCGAACCTCTTACCCCGATCACTATTCAACGATTTTACGATGCTTACTCGCGCAGAATTCTTCGCCCAAGCTCCTGCTATCGTACAGCCAGGAGACACATGTCCCATTTGTCTAGAGGAACTAGAGGGCCAACACCCTCTTCGCCTCAGGTGCAACCCGAACCACGTCTACTGTCGAGAATGCATCAGACCATGGGCCACCCAGCACCGTCGTTGTATCCTGATGTGTGGAATTGAACCGTGGGATCCTGCACCATGGACAGACATCTCACAAGCACTTATACATAAGACCAACGTGGACTTGTTCCATTCGGCCAAGTATACCTTTGGAGTTTCGCCTGGAACACGAGCTGACTATATCGCGGGTTCGTTCACATTTACCGAGGATGACACCTTCCTGCCTTTGGACGGACGCTGGATTGATTACCTCGCTGCTAGACGTGAGCCGAACATGAAAGGTATACCCATGATTCAAGTGAGCATCGAAAGCCAAATGGCCATGGAAGGTGTTGGCTTGTCCGAACCCGAGAGACTTCTCCTCCCAATCGTCAATCTTGCTAATGTCATTCCCCTCCTTGCAGCCAACTCAGGTCGCCCATACAATGCAAGTGACATGCAGCAATGGCGCCTCGTGGCGACACACTTGGTTAGTCACATTCCTATGGATGCTGTGGTCTTCCCAGAGATCGAGGTCGTGCCTAGAGATTTGAAGGAGGTAATCCTCAAAAGCCTGAGTACCGCGGGTGCGGACGTGACCAACATCACGTTTTTGCAAAAGGGAACGCATGGCTCAGATCTGGACCTCCTGATGGAGTATGTTGCATACATCATGTATAGGGAGTGCTGGGTGACGAGTACGCATACTCGCCCAGGATTCATAGCACTGCAGAAGTTTCGTTCTTTGCGTAAAATCCAAGCTCGGCGATTCGAGCAGGCCACATGGATGCTTGAGGATCCCGAGCGTCAATGTGAAATGATGTGAGGTGAAAAGTGTGGTTGGATCCCGTTCTCGACTAGATCTCTCGACAACTATAGCGTGTCAGTCGGTAATCAGAAGTATTATTCAAGGGTGAACAGCCCAGGAACTAAAACCAATCGTCCCATTTCCCCGCTTCATAATGGAGGTATTCACTGAGGTTCGTGTTCGTAATGCTGGCATTGATAGGCCGAATGACTCTGTATGTGGCTCAACCGAGAGCAAACAAATCGCCATGTGTTTGTTGGTGGCGTCTATAGCGCACGCGCAGAAGCCGGGCAGCTGACAACGGACTCATAGCAGCCATGTGGCAGGCCGATCTCGTCAGATCCGTGTTTCCAAGAACGACATAGTTCCGACAACCAGGATGGCAACAAAGACCTCCATCGAGACCAGGAATTTAGTTGTTCTTTTTCCGATGATTGGTCAGCTTTATAGATTCAATTCACATTAAAGTACCACCAGATTTACCCCCAGAAGACATTGTGACCAATGTGCGGGTCGCCACCACAAGGTAGAGAACCGTGGTCGTACGAACTAGTGTTCTGTCCGTCTGTTGAGTCCAGCGGGTATCTTGACCTTCGCGTCGGCTGCCGAGAGCCGAGCGGCGGCGCCTGAATTGTTGGAAAAGCAGTTGAAATGTTGGATTCCAACAGTGGCGTAAAAGCCATGGTTGTTGGTTTGGATGCTGTTACACCAATTAAGTCGCGTGTTGCGAGCTCTGAGGTTGTTTTCAGGGCCGGGTAGTTTACAGCCTAGTTATTTGAGGAGCTTCTCAGCCGGTTGCTCACCGGTCGATTCAATCCCAGGCGGGACCTGGGCATCACACAAGAGGCTGCAACCTGGGATCCAGTGAGTCTCGGCGCACATTCACATGCCATGCCGCTCTTCGCACCACACGGCACAGATGTCACCTTCCGGCGGCCTTTAGCGCGTCGTGTGGCATTTGTGCAGACGAAGTTGGCTCTCGTCTGTGTTCCCCACTGACGAGAGTCGCTTGTCGTGCGGATTGGGATTGAAAAGCCATCGCAAGCGCGCGGAGGTCCATCATTCCAGAGGCTTGGTTCGAAACTTCCGTCTGGGAATCCCCCTCTGCGTGGCTGCACTGGTTTCAAAAAATGGGGAGCGAAGCTAGAGCTGTATCCAGCAAAAGATGGCCAATCTCAAATTTCGCGTTTGCTTGATCGGCTTCGTCAGCTTGCATCCACCGATGGCTGTCCTCTGTGCTCATCCGAGCGGAATCGTGTCCACACTCTTTCATTTGGTCTGAGTACGCTTCTACTCGTGTTCACAACACCTTTTGATGGTCAAGATGGCTTTTCCCGGTGCATTTTGAGTGCTTCGGTGGCACCATCTGTCCTCCACAGCTCTGCGACCGGCCCTGCATGATGGGAGTGAAGTCACATCTTGTCTAACTATTCCTGGTTAGAGTCACGCAGCTTGGCGCGTTAGTCTCAATCGTCGGCGCTTAGAGAGGAGTGTTGCGCGAGCACTTTGCGCCTTGCTGTTGCGCTTGCTGGGAACAGCACGCTGGAAACATAGCGTTCCAGGGCAATGCGTGGAGTGGATCTGGAGGCCCAGCACAGTGCAACCTCCCTTACCCAAGACGTGGGATCGCGCCTGTTGGCTTGAACTCTGTTGGCCTCGCTGGAGCGGCACAGCAAGGTAGGTAGCTTGGACTACACTTGCGTTCAGCTGCGTCTCTCACGATAAACATTGCGCCGTGCCGTCRTGGAGAGAAGGATCTTGCATATTTGTCGGCGATCCCATCTCACTWGGTAGTAGCCATCCTGCCTGCTGTGCGTGCGTCCGCGACTCGTCTTGCTGACGGTGTGCTGCCTGTGCCTCAGCCTCTGACCGAGCCTTGGATATGTTCACGGTCTGAATACCACCACTACCTCCATCACCGCGATCCGCCACGATCCACATTGCTGCAGGCAGCGCGATGCAAACACAGCGTCTGTGACTGGCAGGCCTCCAGATCCCCTCTCCGCTGCGCGACACCTCTGACTGAGCTTCGCTCTCAAAGGCCAATTCCTCGACAATGGCATTGAGTGGTCCCCTGATGCCTTTGGACGGTGGATTGTCGTCGTCGGCCTTTAGCCCATATTCGGATTCGCCCAACTCGCCTTCGCGCTTTCAACAGCTCCCGAACAACAATGGTGGGAGCGGAAACACGGCAAGCAATAGGTATACTGCCAAAGTCAAGCGTACCTTAGTCCCCGCCGCAATGCTGATTGTCGGACAGGTCGTCCAGTCAGCCGGCTGACTCCCTAGCACCTCCCGCTAGCCCATACCCGCAGCAGATTGAGCCTTCCCCCGTCGACTCGAATGGCACGGAGAGCACAGACATCGATGAAGACGCGCAAGAGGATGCAAACGTGAGGTCGCCGGGCTCGACGAGCAACGATGAAGCGATGGAGGTGCAGTCGCCGGATATTGAAATTACAAGTCCTGCGAGCAATAAGAGCGTACGACCACTCGATACGATAGCCTTTTCATGTACTGATGTGGCCAGGAAAACCCTCCGCCTAGGATCAACACAAAGCTGCCTGCAAGATTTCGATCCGACTCTGCAGACGATGGCCCGCAATCGGTGATCCATATTCCGTCGGGGTTCAAGGACTTTGACAGAGAACAGCAAAGCTCCAATGAGCAGCGATCTGGACAAAGTGCTCTCCTGGCCTCGCCGAGCACACCCGAAGCATCTGTGGTTGAGCCAGCAGATAAGGTGGGTTGTTATGTATGAGTAAAACATGGATATTGACGTTGACGATTCGGCCATTTCAGCGATTGCCAGCCTCGCCATCACCCGTCAATACCGACGTGCCACAGATACTGGATCGCTCAACACCGCGTGCTCAGACTCGGCAAGAACTCGATGATGACTTCAAACGTAGAAGTCGTCGTACGTCTAGTCTAGAAGGTCGGAAACATTTTTGAAAGTTTTCGCGGAATTACTTGTCCTGACATTGCGATCAGATATCCCCGAGGCTCTCGACAAGGACGCTGATGAGATTCATGACAAAGAAGATGGCGCCCAAGCGAGGGAGGAGGGAAGCCCCAGCACAGCGGGCCTGGTCGGAGACGGCAAAATGGGTGAGGCACTCACCCAAGGTGAATCTGAAGTTGCAGCCTTGAGAACGGCTTTGAGTGAGTGTTGGACATTATGCAATACGCTTGCGGGCCTTTCTTCCACCCATCGACAGCGAACCTTCAAGTTCGCGGGAAAGACCGACGTACAGGAACAGGCGTGGCGAAGTTGTTGGCGACTGTGTCAACAGCTGTACGACAATCGGGATGAGGACCACACTTCACAGGTAATGCCAACATTGGAGCTGTGTCGTGATTTCTGCCAGTCTCTGTTCGATGCGCGCGACAAAATGGACGAAGCATCTGATTCTGTCCTGCGCGTCAGCTTCGAGCTAAACAACCACCTTTATAACACGCACGATCGCAGCCTGCCGGACGCCTTCAACGAGAGGACACTGGACTTTTACATCACCATGTGCCATCGACTGATGAAGTTGCCCACATCATTGCCACAAGAGACAGATTCTCTCCTCAGAGCTTGTTGGTCCTTGGCGGAAATGCTCTTCAACATCCGGCAAAGCAGCCGCGTGGGACGAGCAGCAGACGAGGAGTTGCTTGGATCAGCTGTGCAGGCATGTTGGGAGCTCTGTGATCTCTTCCGTGAAGGCTGGACACAGATCCGTCCGGATAGGGGCACGCCGCGGCCCAGCAAAACGACATTTGGCTCAAGTGCATCCTTTAAGAGCTCTGCCTCTGTTCGGTCACGGGGATCCGAAGGACGATCAACATCAAGCACGCTGAGTAGCCGCAAATTCCACGACGCCCACGCAATCCCTCCGGAAACACCAGTGACTGTCTTCGACGACGCTTCCACCGCCAACTCTTCTCCTGACTCCGTGACGGTGCCGAACATTCTTGTCCTTGGACCCGCCAGTACTGGTAGCGGCTCTTTACGAGGCGCTCCGCACCACGAACGCTGGTCCAGCAATGCCAGCGTGCTTAGCGACTACTCGGAATCTGCAGGCTCGCAGCGCACATCATCGACAGCGACGGCCTCGGCCGAAGAAACACAGCTCTCCCGTCTGCGCTGTCTGCTTTTGAAAGCAGGCATGAACACTGGCTACACTCGATCATCCGGGCAACAGCTACCCGCGTATGTAAAAGCACTTCCAGACAATGCTTTTGGAACTCTCCCCTGGCAGATGAAAGTTCTCAACTTTTACAAAAAGTTGGTTACGAACGACAAATCCATGCTAACAGTGCATACTATGGCGAGTCGACGATTCACTGCTAGTGAGGCTGCAAAAGCAGTTAGGTGGCTTGGCAATTCTGAGCAATGGGCCTGGATGCGTGAGTAATGTCCATGTTGTGAACAGGCTTGCATGTTCTAATGTTATAATAGGAGATCTTTTCCGTCTTGTCTTTGGCTTTGGGGTCGACGATGCAGATCGCAGAGGAGGATCGTTGATGATATGAAGACTCTTGAATAAAGGTCGACCATTCATTCCGGGTGCATGGACACCATCGCATCGTCGATGATTCCTCCCCCTTCATTTTGGAAGATGCTGCGCACCCACCAATCCGCGTAGGGTGCTCGGCACAGCTTCGATGGGTTCGCATTTGGCGAAACTGCTCAGCGAAGTGGCTGTCTGAGCTTTCGCCGGATAGATCCACGAGTAAAGCTGCTTCACAGAGTTTGGAGACAGGCTGTACTGGTCCTTTGCATATCCTTCGATCCGATGTGTACGATTTCGGTGCAAGAGGGGAAAGAAAGCGCCTGAGCGCACTGGTTGGCTGTGGCGGAATGCGCTTGGTAGTACAGCGGCGACAACTTCTGGCAAGAGCCCCAGGAGAGGAAGATATGTGGAGACTGAACGAAGAGCATGACAGCTGAGTCTCCAGGGAGCCTTCCCAAATTTGTACATTAAATGAAACTGGTGGTTTGAAGCTCGAGTTGTTGAAATGAGGAGGCTATTTCGTTGAGATGCACCGGCCTTCGAACAATTATGGTATTATAGTCAAATTCATCAACAATCATTGCAATTTCTGGATTGTAACCGCATTTGTCGTCGTGTGGGTATGTAGGCTGTCAAGGGCGCCTCGGCTCAATGCATGCTCTTCTTCTCGTCGCCACCTAGCATAGGGTCGTCGATAGGAGCAGGCGGCGCATATGTGGKCCTGGGAGCCACGACTGAAGGCGCATCATTCGCAATCGCATCTTCGTAACTCGGTGGCGCATCTCCGTAGTCTTCAATAGGGCCACTTCCGGGCTGGCCAGGCCATGCATGACTTGATGAACTGCCAAGTTCAACGGGTGTGGGTGGTATTTGATTCGAGCCAAAGTCGGGGTGTAGCTCGGTCTCGACTTGAAGCTTTTCGGACAAGGGATCAGTCTGCAATTTCGAGGAGGCCTGTGCCATGCGGGCTAGGACCTCTGGGGGTGGTGCGATGCCAGAGAACACCTGCACGTCTAGTCTGAGTGGTAGGACTACACTTTGTGGCTGCGAGGTGGATGTTAGCGCAAGATCGGTTGGTATTGGACTTGGGACGGCAGTTCTCATCTCGTCACTCGTACAATTCGTCGAAGCTGCCCTGGCCATACCTTGTGGCTGCTATTCCCAACATAGCTAAGGCCTATTCGAACATCCAATTGGTATGAGCGTTCGATGTTGCAGGTAACAAAAGAAGGTGCGACATTTGTCGGTAGAGGGACACCACGCCATGCTCTGTCGTCTAGAACGATCTCAGTACCTTCGGCATCCGAGGCTGTGCCAATGAGAACATTCAGGTTACTTTGACTTGTGATTATCCAGCTGTTGGTTTCTGTGCGGTAGATCTGATGCGCTCGGATCCTGGTGAGTCCGATGAGCGATATTTGAAGCGATTGTAAGAATACTGTGTCGTTGCAGCTATTGAGCTTCTTTACTAGCAACCGCAAGGGAATGTCTTTGTTGCACGTCAGAAGAGCAGGCTCTGGTAGCCTTGCGTCCACGCTGAGACTCGGTGCTTCTTTGGAGAAGGTCGGACTCGTCGGAGAACTCGGCGCACTCGACTTCATCCCGAACAAGCTCCTCATCTTTTCCTTGGAGGGCACATCATCGGGAAAAGGGCTGAACACATGTCTTTGGCGAGCGTAAATCTCTGATCCTGAACTAGGAGGTCTCGGCGGCTCTATTGGGAAGAAGTTGAAAGGCGCATAAGCTCTCGGATTCTCCTTGAAGAACGAACTCCGACCAACAGTCACCTTGACAAAGTATCGAATCTCAGCTTCGCCCGGAAAGCCAGACATAGTCGGAGGAAGCGTCCTCTTGACATGTTGTGTCGCAGGCATCGCGACCTCCATGCCGATCATGACCGGCACTTGGCTTTTCTGGTGAACAGAGCATGCATTGTTAAACGGCAGCTTGAAACTGAAGGGGTACTCATGTTGTCCAGCTGGCAAGGTGTATGCGGCCTTTCCAGCCATGTGAGCCCGGGATTGTTGCACATCTGTAGGTGGAAACACAACCTGTACCCTGTATAGAATCTGTATTCTAGTCAGTACCGTCTCTCGAATTCCAAAATCTTCGGTGGAAACCCTGCCTTGTGGTACTCGACTTGTGGCTTTGGTCGCTGACCATCTGGGCCAGGCGGTGTCATCAATCTCGTGCGTGACTCGCCTTCAAGTTTGACTACAATGTTGCTGATGTCGGTGCTCTTCCCTGTGCGCACCACGACTCTTCCTGAAATCAGATCAAGATTGGTGTATGCGACGTTGCCCGGCTGGTCCAGCACCAACGACGCATTCATGGTCGATGCGGCACCGGCCCATTGTGCCAGACCGGGGGCACGACCAGAGCTGAGCGGGTTCATCGATGTGTCTCCTGGTCAGTACCCGGGAAGCTGACCTGGATGTTCAAGCCAGAAATCGAGCGGCAAGATAATGGTGTTGTCACTGCTGTGGCGCAGCTCCCTCCGGATGTACATCGGCACACAGGGATCAGCCGTAGCGCCATTCTATCAATACAACATCACTCCATTGATATGAAGAGCTATATCCAAACTATGTGCATCAAAATATTCGCAAAGAAGGTGACAACAAGGTAGAGTAAAGATTGGCATGCAGAAATTAACATTAGGATCTATGATCTTCTGAGCTGTCTTTATTGTCTTTCAAATCCGCCTTCGGGTCTATCACATGGGCCCTTTCTATCGTAAACTAATCCATAAAATAAAGCGCCTCGCTAAAATACTGCAAAACCTAACCCACACCTGGGTGTAACCAAAGTAAATCGCTGGAAGGAGGAACTCAGCCGTGAATAGAGTTGGATTCGTAAGTCGTCATGTGAGGATATCTTCTAGAAGACGGGCGTCGCACGGGAAGCAAAGCTCGAATAACCGGGCGGGGCCTCATAAGCGGAATGGGCAAGTCGGGTGTATTCCGGAGGAGGCGCCACGCTGGTGTAGCGAGGCTGGTATATGGCAGCGACCTCATCTCCGACCTCGTCTTCGACGAGCGGTGCGATGGAACTCCGGCGCGAGCTGGATCTGCTGTTTGAGTTGGACGAGGTGATCTGAAGGGGGAGTCTCAGATCGACTGTGCCTGCGATTCCGGCCGTCTGCAAGCCCAGCTCGAACTTCAGCTGATAGACGCGGCTAACGAGACATGTGTGGAAGGTAGGGACAAATGTCTTGTTGGCCGGCAGTGCAATTGGAACTTCAAGCACCGCAGTCCAGTAAGTCCCACCTTGATACGCTGCGCTGGGCTCGGTAAAGATGTTTTTTGCAAAGTCCGTTTGCACTGATGAGTTGGAGGGGCCAGAGTCCTGGCGTTCGAGCGTAGGACGCTTTCCGGGCTCGTGCTTGGTCCATTCGGTGCTTGTAACACTTCGCTTCGGTAATTCGACCTGCTCGGAGTGCATTCCTTGGGCAAGATCCGATAGCGCAGTTGCTTTGTCAGGGAAAGTGTGTCGGGCAGTGCTGGCAAAATATGTGCATACTTTGAGCTTGGTGCTTAAGTTGCCCAATCGTGGCGTCAGTGCCTTGGCGTCGATCGGGTCGAACCTCAACCTGATGACAGCAACAGATTTAGARGGTGAGTCGCTGCGTAGGACCATTGCTGGAGGCTGAACAGCTTCCATAACCAGCGTTCCGAGCTYGCCCTTGAGAACGCCCTTTCTGATTGACCGCTCCTTACGCATCGTGTACTCGGAGTCCTTGCCTTCGACGTCAAGCGGCGGCTCTTCACTGCGGGCGGGAATCACTCGCAGCTGCTTAGCCTTGCTTCCGATCGTCGTTCGAACGACTTCGCCTCCTTGTTCCTTGTCTTTCGAGATCTTTGCAAAAACGCCGTACCGAATGCTGGCCATTTCAGGACACATGTCATCGAGACCGGCTTTGTCCTCGGCATCGTTTTCCTCCCTCTCGCTGGCAGACGAGGGCCCCAGACTTGGAGGCAAATTTAGGTGAGCCTCCCGGACGGTGTTGCTAATGATCTTGTGTTGACAGATTTTTGGCAAAAGCTGATCCGGAACCACGAAAACAAACGGGAAGTCGTATCTTCTGCCGGCTAGCAGGAGGTTGCCTTCGGGATACAACTCTTCAAGGCCTGGTTGTTGCAACTTCAAGAATTGGTGAAAAGCCTCTGAGCGGCCTGAAACCGCTGCAGCAGTTGTAAGGCGTTCGACATATGTCCTCGAAGTACCGACAAATTCGACATCGATGTCGTCAAAGCTGGTGTCGCACGATGGGATGATGGAGACCACTCCTTCCAGCTGTTCGTGCGTAGTGTATGATTTTTGCTTGTTGTTGATTGTGATCTTGATTTCGGGTTTCTGCCCATGACAAAGGCCGCGTATTTTGGCCTGCATGTTTACGGCATCGCTGCTTGAGTTTGGGGAGGAGAACATGGTGTCCAGCGGAGGGTATTGAAACCGCGGCAAAACAAAGAAATGCTCTCTGACTTGGCTTTCACAATTTTGCTGGAATGCTGAGATTATCGATGCAATGGGAACGCCTGATGAACGAAAATTTTGATAACAACAAGAAAATGCGGGCATCGAGAACTTTTATAACAACGCCCCGTTTGCGATGCTCCCATGAGGAAGAGCGTGTCGGTGCGGCTCTTGAGTCACGGATTGTCGCCAACAGAAAATTGACGCCACAGCTTGACGATGGTGACGTTTGATTGGACCACCGGACTCTTAGCGCTGGGCGCATGCGCTAAATGTCTTGAAGTCCGACCCTTCGACAAGCAGCTCTATAAGCTCTTCTTACGCGAAGGCCGTGCCATGCAGTCGACCAGCAGATCAGTCTCTCAACTACCCTACTTGCACTTCCCCGGACGCAATCGTGCGACGGAGCAGCATTCTCCTACACACCTTGACTCCCAACGCAGTCTTTTTGCAAGCCCTTTGTGCGCCCGGGCGAGATTCAGCCCGCAGCCAGGTCGCGCCATTGTGAGCGTACGGACCTGCACCATCCAAATGCGGGCAGGAATTCCATGGGCAAAAGTCCTGGCATGGCGTATAGGTAAGGAGCAGGCGACGGGCCGTTGCCGGCCTTCAACGATGCGGTTTTACAGTGTCATTACGCCGTAACCGCCTTGCGCAAGTCCGAGTCCTCGTGGACGGGTGGGTCGTGGCGCCTTCAAAACCCGGGGTTGGGAAGAAAATTTTGCGAGAACGTGCTAGATTCCGATGTCTGCGGGAAGTATTCAACCGAATAGGAAACTGATCGGTATTCTTCTTCACACCCAGCCTGCACTCCGTGCGAGTCCAGACGCAATGGTGATGCTGCTACCAGGCGACGGATCAGGCAACATCGAGTGATTGCCCTGTCGGAATCACGTTGTCGGAGCCCGGAGTTCGTCGGCTTTTCGCAGGTCTGCCTCGGATTTCGATCATCTTCTTCTGCATACCAGCAAGGTGTCCAGGCCAAACACACGTGGGCATCGGAATGGGACGCAGCACCCCAGCTCGTGATGAAAGCCCAACTCCGCAGACATGGTATCAAGGAGCGCGTGCTCCATAAGCCTGGATCACCTCCGCCGGAAATGAAACCAAAAAGGAGATTCCAGGCGCGTTCGTCCAGCGTCGCTTGGGATTCATGCCGACGAAATGCCCATTGCTGCTTGGTGTATGCGTCGACAAGGCGGCGGAGAGAAGAAATATGTTCATGCGAACAGCTTGAGGAGCTTGAGCATCCCCGCCGGTCTTATACACAGAGCAATCGCACAACTTTCCCTTGATTGGCAGTCTTTGTCAGGCATCTGCTGATAGGAGATAGTGCGGAGCCACTTAACTTCCGTCTCTCGTAGGTTGAGCTTGGGTAAGCCTTGGCTACCTTCCAGTGAGGCTTCAAACTACCTCACCACCGTGCTGCGCACCAACAACCTTCCACTCGATGGTCGATTGATCATGCATAGCAAACCTCAATCCTGGCCGTAACGTAGGGATCAAACTTTGGCGAGTCGTATATCGCAGGAGTCACTGGATCAATCAAGGTGCATTCGATTCTTGCCTACGTGGGTAGATTGGAACGGATTGAATTGCCGCCAAACGGAGGTTTCTCAGCCATTATACCGCTGAAACTTGAAAGATATCTTGTGCTTTCACAGAGAGATCTCCCCTTCAGAACCCAAATACCCTCGAGGTACCGTGAAGATAAGAAGGAGCCGATCATCACGGCCATGAGAAGAATCAAGCAGACTGGTGTTACAACAGCTACTGTGCGAGGAGACCATCACTCGGCGACATCACATCGGAATGTATGTGTCAATGGCTCAGGGTATGCGTCGGAGACAGCGTCTTTCAAGGCMAAAAGATTCTGAGAATCTGACTCTCAGCACTACTTGCAAGCGACATACGAATACAGAACGGCCGCGTCGACCTTTCGTGTTGCCGATTGAAAATAGTCCTCGAGAGCCTCAGTGCGAATTCAGTCCTCGACGTTGGATCGGCCTGCACTGGCGTATTTGCAGCCTTTCAACATATCCCGACTGGTAATGACTTCACAAGCCGTGCAGGGCAATTTCGGCAAGCAATCGTACACGGCAGGTCTGCTGACTTCATGAAAACCATCGAAGCCTCCGGCAAGGCGATATAATCAAAGAAATACTTGTTTGCCTTGTCGTTGTGGAAGCAAGTAGCAGACAGCCTGGAAATTAGGCAGCAGCCCAGTCAGCAGCTTTATTTTGGATAAGTACCTATTTGTGATTCATCTCTTGTACTCTCACTCCCCACCTTCAGTTCTCCACTTTTACTCTCACGCATAACATCACGCTCGATAATCTTCATCAGGACACAGCACTCACTGAACGTAACATGAGCACCATGTCAGGACTTAGTGACATTAACATCTGCGGATGCTACTACATCGTTGAATACGAGCGCCAATATCTTCCTCAAGTCGTTTTGGAATCTCATACAACCATCAGCCCGCTCAGCTTTACCACACAGCTGAATCAGACTTTCAGCAACCCGAGTACAGAGAATCTGCCGAAAGTGCGCTACTGTTTCCCACTCTACGACGGAGTGGCAGTGAGTGGCTACACAATCACATATGCCGGAGAGACTCTTCGGGGTATCGTCAAACAAAAGGATGATGCCAAAACAATCTATCGAACGGCCGTCGACAGGGGAGATACTGCTGGCCTCCTCGAAGCTTTGCCTGCCGGTATCTTTGGAGTGACGCTTGGCAATGTACCACCCGGACAGGACATCACAGTCACCATCAGTTATTGTGGAGAACTCAGACACGACAGTCAGATTGACGGACTTCGATACACCCTTCCTACGAGCATTGCACCTCGCTATGGGAGCTATCCAGGCAACCTTCTCCAGTCCAATGTCCGCACTGATGGAGGCATACGGATCAGCGTCGATCTCGACATGGCAGTCTCCGCAATTCGCAAGGTACAATCACCTTCCCACCCACTTGCTGTCAGTATCGGACAGCTCTCCAATCCCGAAGCCAGCGGATCCTTTTCGTCTTCTAAAGCTTCAGCGACTCTTTCTTTGGGCTCCGCAGAACTTGCGCAGGACTTCGTGCTGCAAATCTTGGTCGACAATGTTGGCGATCCGAAGTCCGTGGTCGAGACCCATCCGACTCTACCCAACCACAGAGCGATCATGACAACACTCGTGCCAAAGTTCACCTTAAAGCCGGCCAACTCAGAGATCATCTTCATCGCCGATCAATCAGGATCTATGGAGGGGCCAAAAAACAAAGCTTTGGTTGCCGCCCTCAAGATCTTCCTGAGATCACTCCCACTTGGCGTACGTTTCAACATCTGCGCTTTCGGCAGCAGCTTTCAATTCCTATGGCCAAAGTCACTTGCATTCAGCGAGGACAACTTCAACACTGCGTTAGTTTTTGTGGACACCTTCGACGCACGCTTGGGTGGAACCGAACTCTTGCAGCCCATTCAACAGGCTTTTGAGCGCCACTTAAATGACCTTTCYTTGGAGGTCATGCTACTCACGGACGGCCAGGTCTGGGGTGAGTCCAAGGTCTTCGACTTTATCAACCAGCAAATCATAGAGAAGGGAGTTGACGCTCGCGTGTTCGCGCTGGGAATCGGAGAGGACGTCTCACATACGCTCGTGGAAGGCATTGCTAGGGCAGGCAATGGCTTCGCGCAGTTCACTCAGACTGAAGCGGAGATTGACCAGAAAATTGTGCGCATGTTGAAAGGTGCACTGTATGCTCACACCAAGGACTACACTCTGAAGGTGCATTACGAGGAAGCGAATGCGATGTCAGATGATGGTGACTTTGAGATCGTCGAGAAGCCTAGCAATCTCGTGGAAGAGGCTGCGGAGGAAGGCAGGACATCGACTGCCAAAGCCAAGTCATTCTTCGACCCATCGGCCGATCTCGACAAATCCGTCGCTCCAGCTGGTCGCTATGCTCACCTGCCGGAAATACAAACACCTGCTGTCATCCAAGCCCCTACCAGCATCCCCCCGCTGTTTCCATTCAACAGAACTAACGTCTACCTTCTTCTCGGCCCAGAATCGCCACAAAAGCACATTTCTCACATTACACTGCGAGCAACATCCTCCGAAGGCCCTATTGAGCTGGACATTCCTGTTCATACGGTTGAGGTCGGAACCAGCATTCACCAACTTGCAGCCCGAAAGGCCATTCAAGATCTCGAAGAGGGCCGAGGGTGGTTACAAACAGCCATTGTGAAAGATGCCGTAGGAACTGAAACGATGCCAGCTAGGGAGAAGTATGAAAGCCGTTTCGATGAGATTGTGGAGCGGGAGGCTGTTCGGCTCGGAGAGGCGTTCTGTGTAGCAGGGAAGTTCACATCTTTCGTGGCTGTTTCTGATCAGAATTCCGAAAACGCCGAAGAGATTGTGCTGCAAGCTGCGGACCCCCGTTTCACGAAGAAGAGGAAGGTTTCGAGCAGAATGGCCCGAGCACGCAGGGTCGAGATGCCCATTTCCCAGACTTCGGACGCAACGGTGAACATGCTCCCACCTGTTCCAAGAGCGAGCTACCGTATGACATCGGTATCGAAAGCTGCGGTTTGTAGACCATCGGGTTCGTTAGGTTCCTCCTTTGGGTCAGCGGCGTTCTCCGGCCGCTTTGGGTCTGCTGCTACGAATGATACTGGTCATCTCAACGGCCTCTTTGGGTCTGCTGCTAAGAAGGATACTGATCATCTTAAAGATGGGAACGTGATACATGAGATCATATCTCTACAAACTTTCGCCGGTGCCTGGATCTGGGGAACTGACTTGCTGCGCCTCGTCGGTAAAGCTGAGTCGCAGGTCGACATTAATAAGCTGGGGAACGACAAGGACGTGGCAGCCACGGTTCTTGCTGTCGCATTTATGGAGAGTACGCTTCGCGCGAGCAAGGACACGTGGGAGTTAGTCGTGAACAAGGCGAGGATGTGGCTTGGCAAGAAGATGGGAGGCGATAATAAGGCAGTCGAAGCGCTTATTCGTGCAGCCGCAGAAGGATTTCGGTCTTCTTGAAGCGCTGATTTATAAGACTATAAGTCGGGGCGGATCGATTGAATTGGCGAGATGAAGCAATCTGTATGCCCAACAAGCATGGAAAGTTGACGATTCAAGGAGCGACATTGGAAGCTGCGCTCCTCCAGATCTTTGGAAGCGGACCATCACGACCATAGATAGGATCATAGTCCGGTATCAAAACGCTTCCAGCCAGCTCACGCTTAGCGTTGGTAACTTCCAAATCATCATTACAATGATTATTGTCCCAGTGTGGCGATCCCTAGCAAGTATCAACGTGATGTATGTATTGACGTAAAATCTCAACATACTTTCGGATAGAGTCCGACATATGTGTAGTCGTCGCTACTCTCGACGTTTCGATGAGCGACACCAGCTGCATGAACTGCTATGTCTCCGGCTTGCATCTCAAACTGGATACCTCCGTTCTGATCATCGAGTGGGCCTACGCCGTATAGACTTTGTTCATCGTCAACAATGAAGCTCATGCGTACTCTTTGGTCCTTACTACGATGTCGTCAGTCCCCGCGATTTATCCCTCAGAGAAGAGGTGTCGCCAGCCATTACCCATTTCGTCTTGCCCTTGATGGCAGCGTAGCACTCGTGCGTGTTGGAATGGAAATGTGCGATGGGAACATGCTTGAAGACGCCCCCTTTCACCCAATCGTTGCATCTAAATGCTTCAGTCGTTGATTCGATGCTRAGATCTGCTGGTAAGACGTCGCGGTAGACCAGAACGGGTAACTTTGAGTTTGGACAGTGAACGGTGGCTTTGACCCAGTAGAGCTCGGGCTGCGGTGGAATTGAAGACATTTCGCTCGTGTAGATGCTTCAGAGCACTTGAGTGGATTCTTGCTTTTATTTAAAATCAACAATGATGTGACTTGCTTGTGACGTTGTGATGAGCTCGAAAGCTTCCCCGCCATAGGAGGAGGGTCGTTCACTCACTCGTTGCAATACGCGAAGGAGCTGCTAGCGCTAGGATTGGCCTGTGCACACAGATCAACTGCAAGATCAATTTCAGTCTAATGTCCAACTCACGTACTACATAACCACTTTTCTCAATGGATCGCTAGCTCTTTGGACGTTCTTGAAGGCCTAGCAGATATAGGGTCCATGGCCGGCATAAGATAATGCTTATGCGCAGTAGTTGATGTGGCCCAGCTCCCCAGTCCATTGGTAACGGACGACATCTACAAGCTTCCTCAAGGTATCCGGGTGCAAGACGATCCGAACAGCATCGGCCGTCCACTTGCTATGGACTTCAGGTGACGGCCTGTGCTTGGCATAGAGCAATCGTAGCTCTCTACGCTTCGTGTGGATGGAGGGGCCGGTTCTTCTCATAGTCCCGTAGGGCTCGAGTGCCTCAATGAGTATGTATCTCATACGCTCCGATATCTTGAGTCTTGCAATGGCAAGGTTCGTCTCCAGTGATCCGCTTGATGCCATGCAGAGTCTCATAAATTTTGTGTCCAGAATCCAAGAGCATCCAGTTGCGGAAAAACATTACCATCAGAGCAAACATGTTACCACGATGGACCACATCGGGGGCGTCACTGATGCATTGTACGAGAAGGCCGTCCAAGTAGGTATTGCACCTACAAAGACAGCCCCACACCCCACGTAGGACCACATTTTCTCGCTGGTTCCTCCGACATGCAAAAGGAATCGATCCGCTTCTAGTGAGTTGCCCATCACCAAATACTTCAAAAACCTGTAATTTCCATGTGCAGCCATACTGTGCTGCATCTAGCGACGGCTGCTCTGCTGCGATGATGTTGCGATGCCCCGGGTAGGATGTCCGATGAGTGTTGGGCTTTCCTGTATTCATGATGGAGGCCAAGAGAGAATATCGTGCCGATTTTTCCGACTCTCCAGATCTGCATGCAAACCGAAGCTTCCGCTTTGGACAAAAGAGGCATGCCGTGTGTCGCGTGTCTCTCGAACCAGTGACGCCACGCAGACCAATCAAGTTCAACGCCTCCGAGGAATCTCCACCGGAGCCTTCATGTTGTTCTTGGCGCCACGAGGACTTGCATGTTGACGCAACGCTTGGAGACAAAGCTTGGAGGGCTTCTTCTTCGACCGTCTCGATCGATAGCCGGGCGCGATAGCCATGGTATATAAGTCAGTAAAATGTCAATCAGAAGTGGTTACCTTTGAGCTCCAACTTACAAAACATCTTCCTCCTACGGGCCCAATATGTTCACAAGCAAGGCATTCGCACTCGTCTTCGCATTCACCTCTCTTGCCTTCGCTCAGGATGTAGACTACAATGACCTTCCATCCCAATGCACTCAAGTCTGCGACCCTGTCGTGCGCCTAACACAACAATGCGACCAAGGCCGTAGCGATGCGGATCAATTGTCATGTGTCTGCCAAGCAACGAACGCAGCAGCCCTGCTTCCTGCATGCGAGGCATGCTACGCGATGTTCGACTCTGATGGCCATGACAACGGTYAGAAAATTGACAAACTGTCTTACTGGCAGAGTTGTGCTAATGTCCTGGCAGATGTCAATGATCTTGTCAGCAAGTGCTCCTTTACAACAACTAGCTATGTTGCGGCYGCTACGACCCCGGCATCACAAACAGGCTCGGTGACGACTGGCGATTCCGGAACTCCAGTCACGACTCAGCCCGCCTCTACCTCCTCGTCGGGTCCGGGCTCCGTTGGGATGCTGTCTGGCACCATGACCAGCTCAGGGAGTGATGCTCAGAACACTGGAGCCGCGGCGGCTGTCGGATTGGACGGAATGCTGGGCGTGTTGGCCGGTGTGGCCGGTGTCGCCGGTGTCGCAGGGTTGTTGTAGAACTGGAGGCTGGTATCTATGTAGCGTGGAAACCATTCTGGGGACAGTCGTCGCGTGAGAAATGTCTAGACATCTTTGCCAGACAAAAGTGTTTCAAGATTGCCATCTGATGAACGAAGTGTGCCGTTACCTTCAAGATTTGCTACTGCACAACTTCCGAGCCATTCTTCTCTTTTCCTAGACACACAGCAAATTTACCCTTAATGACTTTGTGAGGTTGATGAGAAATGGCGCGCAATTTTTTGGCCGCCGTACTGAGCTGCCTTGAAGATAAATGGTTCTCACTGGCATCTACCTATGTTCAGCGCGGACCAAGCTGTCTCTCTTCGGACCTTTGCTGCCTTTTTTAGTTGACTCATGCGGCGCGGCGGCAGTCGAGCCTTGCAAAGAGCGACTCGCTACAACGATGTTGCTTCTAGCTGAGCTCGATGTATCGCTTGGAGACTCTCTGACCGCTTCACGCTTCGATGCGGACTTTCTCCGCGATTGTGTATCTGCGAACGGGGTTACGAGTCTTGTAGAATCTGAGACGGAGTCGTGCAACGGTTTAGATGGTTGCTGAGGCCTCCTTGGCCTGGTCGACTTTCGCTTGACTGGCATTTCATCATCCGTGGATACCGCAGGCGGGAATGGAATCTGTTGGGTCATGCTCGATGCCCGCTGGGACATCCTCTCCTCGTGGGTGTCTGCTAGAGGAGGGGCCCGGTGAGAGTTCCTTGGACGGACCGACTTTCGCTTGACTGGCATTTCATCATCTGTGGAGACTTCAATTCGAGCTGAACTCGCCTCGATGTCACTTTCCTCACTACTTAAAATGCCGGCTGGTATGTTCTGGTTCGTCGAAGCTGGCAATCGAGCTCGTTTCCGGCTTGTAGGCGGGTCATCGTCCGACGATGTCGCCTGACCCTCTAGCAGTCCAAATGAGACTCGTTTGTGCTTCGAGGGATACGACTGCTAGGCTGTTATCCGCGTGGTATCGCTTTGCTTCGACGATTGTTCACTTTGCTGGCTTGACGACGAAGAATCATTTTGTGGCGTTGACGATTTCTCCTTCCTTCTCTTCCCGTTGGTTGAAGAAATGGAAGATCCTGCGACGTTGAGAAGGCTGTGGTCCTTCTCGGGTAATCTTAATTGAGCACTTGTATGATCTCCGACTGTTGATCTTCGTGATCGTCCTGAAATCGGTGTCCTATGGTTCCCACCCTCGATCATCCTTGGTATTTGAGGCACTATCGGAGGAGGAGGCACGTATAGTGGGAGACTGGCGAACCCAGAAGCGCTGGTTGAGGAAGCACCTGCTGTTTGTTGCCGAGAAACCTGCCGATGGAATAGCGAGAGAGGTGGTGCGTACAGTGGGACATTGTTGACTTGAGAGTTTCTGGTCGAGGAAGAGTGTGAAGCCCGTTGAGGAGTAGCCAGCGGAGAGGGAGGCACATATAGGGGGAGGTCATTGAAACCTGAGCTTTGGTTCGTGGAACAGTCCGGGGTTCCATGCGATGGAGGCAGCGGAGGAGAGGAAACGTAGGGCGGGAGGTCATTGGAACCAGAGCGTCGACTTGAGGAGCGATCCGGCGTATTCTGCTGGATAACTAGTGGGGGAGGAGGTACGTAGAAGGGGATGTCACTGGAACCTGAGCGTCGACTTGAGGGCGGATCCGGGGACTTATGCGGTGGAGTCTGCGGAGGAGCGGGTACGTAAAGCGGGAGCTCGTTGGAACTTCTACTGGAGGATGAATCTGGTAGTTGATGCGACGGCTCAACAGTCTCATTCTGAGGCTGCGACATGGTTGGTAGTAGTATGCTTGCGGTGGAAAGTGTTGAATCGGACTACATAGTAGCAATGTAGCCATGTGGATGCTGTCAACAAAAGCCTGGGACGATGATATTGTTAATGCGATGACATTTGCTGTTTACCTTGATTGCAAGCGCGACTGCTTATCTGATGGGAAGAACGAGCCAGCGACTCAACAAACTGACGAGGCATAGTCGTTAGCCAGTTCCTAGAATCCGTGGCGATTGGTGGAAATATCATGGATCAACATGCGTATAGTTTGCACAGCCTGCTGCTCGTCTTGTTGTAGAGGAGGTGATGAAGTTGGGAGATGCACAGAGGTCAAAAATGATCACACTGAGCAGAGTAGACTGTGTGCCAGTAAGTTAATGGCGGGGATTCCTTGGACTTTCACGGCATTTCTCCATGTAGTCTTAAGTGTACAGCCTGACGGTCTTCGATTGGAGTGAATCCTTCCTTACGATACTGTTGCTCCCGCGCTCTTCTCCGCGGCTTCGCGGCGGCGACCGGAAACTGGGCAAGGCCGCGACTTGAGAGCAATGTTGAGTTCCTCGTGTTCATTGCAGGAAACGCCACTCTCAAAGATGCCCCGGCGAATCAACGCTGCTACCCAGGCATTGCGCAGCTGATGCGGGTCCGTCTGGTGCAGATCCATGGACACGATCACTTGCAATTTACATCGGTCGTAAAGGAGCCTTCATCCGAAGCAATCGCTTTGCTGCGTCGAGCTCCTACCTTAAGCATCGTGTGGAGTATAGAAAGAACTAAGGTAGGAGTCTCCGGTCACTATTCGGTTTCGGGAAGCTGGAAGGAGGTGGAGTTGGAGATGCAGAGAAGCGGATTTCCAGCAAGGGAAGATCTAAAAATACAGTTGTCCCGGCGTTTTATTTGCCGGTCGCCGACAACATTTTCTTTGCCAACAAATGCTCTTCTCGAACTGCATCCTACAACACAAGATGGCCACAGCGACAACACTCCCAGAAGTGCTTGCAAACTTCGAATCAGCCACAGAACTGGCCATACAAGGCCTGCCCAGCACAGAGTCGCTGCAGCTTCCTGAAAATGGCAACACACTCTTCGACACCAAAAATGAAATATTTTTGTCCTATCTGCAGGCACTGGCGCTGCGTAATTTGAATGTCATCCGAAGCATCAAGAACGGAGATGATGCAGTTAAAACGCAGAAACTTAGCAATGACATCACCAAAAAGCTGGTCGAGCAACGCGTCTACCTAGAGCGAGGCGTCAAACCGTTGGAATTGAAGCTCAAGTATCAAGTCGACCGCGTGGTCAAGGCGGCCGATGATCAAGAGCGCATTACTGCGCAGAAGGACAAGCAAATTGAGCAGGCCAAGGCCAAGGCTGCTGCAGAGGACGGTAGCGAAGATGATGACGACGAGGATGAGGACAGCGATGCCGAGTTGGGCGCCGACATGACCGCCTACCAGCCCAACCTCGACACCATTGAATCCAAGCAGACCGAGGGAGACGGTATGCGCCGCGGCAAGAGCAGCGAGGACGGCGTCTATCGTCCACCCCGCATTTCCGCCACRTCAATGCCCACCACCGAACGTCGTGAGCCCCGCGCAGAACGGCGGCCCAACCGATCTGCCACGCTCGATGAGTATGTCTCTACCGAATTGTCCACCGCACCAGTGGCAGAGCCCAGTAWTGGTAGCAACCTCGCCTCGGGGGGGCGCCAGACCAAAAGCGCGCGCAACTTGCGGGAGGAGGCCGAGAGGCGGGACTACGAAGAAACGAATCTTGTGCGTCTACCGGTCATGTCAAAAAAGGAACGCGCCAAGATGGGCCTTGGGAAGCCAAGCGATGGTGGATTTGGTGGCGAGGAATGGAGAGGTCTGGGGCAGAGCATCGATCGCATTGGCGATCTCACAAAAAGGAAGGGTAAAGACAGCAGCTTGGACAAGAGTCGGAAACGCCGCGCTGTGGAAGACGGACCACGAAGCGACGGCACCGGCGCTGCATTTGACGTCAAGAAGCGGCGGATGCAGAAAAAGGGTTGAATGGACAGGGCTTCCTGCGTGATGAGAGTCCTCGAACATGAAAAGCCCGGTGTCGACTCACCCGGGAGTGGGGCCGTCCTTGCATCGGACACTGTCATGGTCTGATCTGAATGCCATGGAGCTTCGGGAAGCTTCGGGAAGCACCGCAGGAGGACGACGTTATCGGGTCAAAATTGTCAAGTACTTGAGATCAACACTTTACGGTACAAAGTGCGAGAACTCGTGGCAAGACCTCTATTGCACGAACCAGCGTGACATGGACTAAGACTCTTATTCGCTACGAGAAGGACTTTACTCCGATGCGTGAATTGGCTGTACACAGCCGGCAAAAGTGAACCTCCCTCTGTTGAACCAAGTTCTCGMAACATAAGCACCCCATCATCGACGCTGTCACGAGATCGTGTTCCAGCATGAACCTGGTCCGCGCATTGCCGGCACGTCCTTCGTGGAACCCTAAGCGCCTGGGAGATACCCTGGGCGTTCACAAATCATAAAATCCTCCGCAGTTGGGCCAACTCAGATTCGCCTCCAAGTTAAGGAGTTGTCCGATTTAATCATACATGTAAATGTTGCCGTCTATCTAGGACTTTTTGATCCGCAAATCACACCATGAGCTCATCCACGAGCCGCATCACGGAGCTTGCTTCAACAATCTCCAAGAACACCGCCATAGTCGACCAGTACTTTACCGATAATGGTATACCCACTCCTTCCTTCGCTGCCGATGGCCCACTGCTCGAGCATCCTTTGCCTCCCGTAATCAACGCCGCCCGGATTGAAGTTATCGACGCTACTATCGAGCTGCATGAGTTGTTACAAGGTCCTCGTCGCATGATACAGAATGCCGCATGCGATATTAGGGTCGATTGTCGTCTACTCTACAACCAAAAGCTCGCCTTCATAGTTCCACTGGACAATCCTGAGGGTATTACCTATGCCGAACTCTCGAAACGAACCGGCATCGCTCAGGATGCTCTCACCCGGATTTTCAGGTCGCTCATTCTTCATCGCATCTTTGTCGAGCCTAAAGTTGGTCACGTCGCTCATTCCGCTGCGTCCCGATTGCTGGCCACAGACGCAATAATGCAAGACTGGCTGGGGTTCATGCTTGAAGATCGACGTCCCGCAATCGACCATCTGGCGACAGCATTAGAACTATTCCCAGCAGCAGATGAGCCAACGGAGACCGGAGCCAGTCTCGCCTTTCGTCAGGACTTTTCACAGCCACTTCAGGGCTTCTACACCTGCCTTGCTCAACAGCCGGATCGCTCAAGGAGGTTTGCGGTGACTATGAGTATGTATCACAAGCAGGACTTTTTCGATCCTCGACACATTGTCGAAGGATATCCGTGGGCAGACTTACCGGATGGTGCCACGGTGGTTGATCTTGGTGGCTCGCGAGGCGAAGTGGCCATGACCATCACGCGTGCTTTCCCGCAGCTCAAGTTCGTCGTCGAAGACCTTCCGGACACGATCGCCGCAGCTTCTAGCCCGCCGGATGGTCTCAACGTATCCTTCTTGGCACACGATTTCTTTCAGCCGCAGCCCGTAAAAGGTGCTGCGGTGTACATGTTTCGATGGTTCGAACCTACTTTCGTAAAATGGCATACAGATACTACAGCGCTAACGTAATAACGTTCTAGGATCCTTCATAACTGGCCAACCAAATTCKGTATCAGGATTCTGCAAAATTTGATCCCTGCCTTCACCAACGGGGCGAGAGTCCTGGTCATAGATACTGTCACTCCGCCGTTTGGATCCCTACCGAATACGATTGAACGCGATATGAGGTCCTCGGATCTCTCCATGTTGGCAAATTTCAATGCAAAGGAACGGGAGGCGTGGGWGTGGGAGGATCTGTTTGGTCGAGTCGACGAGAGGCTCAAGTTCCTTGGTATTAAAAAGAAAGATGGCTGTCGAGACTCTTTCATTGAGGCAGTTTGGGAAGGCTAGCCAAGTCGACAGGTGAAGAATAGTAGTACGTATGTGAAGACGAGCGATCCGTCAAACCACTCTGACTTTCGACCAAGGCCCGGTGAAACTGAAGATTGCCGCCCTATTTACAGCACGAAGAGGTGTCATACTATTGCAGTTAGCGACAGTACGAATGACAATATACATTTGATAGGATGTCTAGCTCTCCAAAAGGTTGCTTCGTTGTGGTCATAGCTACCTGTTAGCGGGCTTTGTCGTCGATTCAATACACGGAGAGCCGGCAGCGTTCGATTTCACCTGCCCTTGRACCAGCAAATCTCTTATTTCAAACATCGTGAGCTGTAAGTTTCACGGAGAGCACATCAAAAATTCAATGTGGTGTATCAACATCGATACTGCAATATCATCACAAGAAGGATACAAACTCATACATATGTAAGCTGAACGAAACCACAATCCCGAGCAACAACCATACTCCTGCCCAATTTGAATCGACTTTACACATCATTCATCAAAATCGTCCCATCATTCCATAACTCCCCGCTTCTCCGGCTTCTGCGATGATTCTTCCGCTTTCTTCACTCCCTTGAACACCGAGTTATACCACCCAGCAACAACACCACCAGAAGAAGCCAGCTGCTCAGACTGGCTAGCCCTTCGCATCTCATAATCCTCGCTACCACGCTTATGTTGTGCAAGATTTCCGAAACGCGCAGCGGAAGCCGCAGAAGACTACATACATCAGCTCCAGTCAGCCCTTGTCACCCCTCGATGACAAGATGGATGAGCTTACCCTTCTCCTCGATCCAGACGCGGTGGGGTAGTTGGCGGTAGGAGAGGCARGGTCATTACTCAATGGCTTATCGACAAGTGAACCGTTACTGGCGGTCGAAGCCCTTCTCACGGCCTCAAAAATCCCAGYGCCACTTTGAGAAAGCCTTCTAACGCCTGCATTGGGCTCGTGTACTTCTTTTCCCCGTTGGAACATTCCTCTACGATCTTGCCAGGTCGTGGCCGGTTTGTTGGAGGCTGCGGGCAGCGAAGTGGGTGGCTGATCGATTGGTTCGTTCATCTTGGGCTGGATTCGAGAGATGGAGCGATTGGTGAATGGTTCTATCGTTCAAGACCTCGAGGGAGATCGTAGAGCATCATTGACTCTGGAACATGTATACATACATATAGCCCATTTGCGGGGTAGCTTGCCGATTGATCGTGTGAGGGTGTCACCACGCGACAATGCCTCTTTGATCTAGCTCGGACTACGTACCGCAGTGCTTACCTTTGGTCTCTTTGTCATACGATACGGCGATGAGCTTTCTTGAGACGAGTTGGAAAGCTCAATGTTAATGGTCGACGCTTGGAACGTCTCTCCCAAGCTTCACTCGTTGCACATGCATATTTTGTATTAGCCTCTCTTGGCGCCCGACCACAACCACATAGCCATCTTGGATAGCTCAAGATTATCACGCTTAAGTTAGCTCCTCTGCCGAGGTCAAGCTTCTCCTCACTGGGGAAGATATCGCGGTTTTTGACATGGTTTTGCTGCAGTGCCATCCAAATAGGTAACGCCCACCAACAGGGTACCAGCATCTTCTCTCTCGATCTTCTTTGCCCAATCGATCCACTGCTATAATGTCTCAACAACGAAGCGGACCCATCGCTCCAGGCGTGGCATTCATCACTGGCGGCGCTCGTGGTCTTGGAAATGCTATTGCACAGTCTTTCGCAAAGGAGGGCGCAAGAGGTGTAGCCCTGATCGACATTGGTGATGACAAAACGTTCGAGGAAGGCAAGGCAGCTGTGGAGCAGCATGGAACAAAGGTAAATTGAAAGTGAAAGTGATACTTTCGCTCCACATTTTGACCTTTGTGGCAGTGCCTGACGATCCGAGCCGATGTCACCAAGGAAGAAGACATACAGCGGGCCATCGACGAGACTGTCAAGGAGTTCGGCAGAATCGACTATACCGCGTGAGCTCTCTCGGTGTTGACGCTGCCTTCATCATTGCTTATCATCACTATAGTAACTTCGCTGGAATYGCCGGTCCACTGGGCATGTGTTGGGACATCTCGGTCGAGGAGTTCCGCAAGGTCATAGATGTAAACCTGATTGGCGTATGGGTGTGCACAAAGCTTCAGCTCAAGCAGATGATCAAGCAGGATTCCATCGAAGTGTGAGTTGCAAACACGTCCATTGGTCGCGACTTTGATGTTGATAGATGTGACTTCTAGGGAGGCCGGCCGCGTCCCTCAGATGGGCTCCATCGTGAATTGCGCAAGTGTAAACTCCGTCCAGGCAGGTGCAGGTACTAGCGGTTACACGACTGCAAAGCATGGTGTTCCTGGTWTCACCAAGACTGTGAGTGTCGATGCATAATCCAGCTTGGTAGAAACTAAACAACAACAGGCCGCTCTTGAAGGAAGAGCTCATAACGTCAGAGTCAATGCAGTGTCCCCGGGTTTCTTCCTGACTGAGCTGCTGAAGCCGGCGATGGACAGAGGCGAGCTTAACACAGCTTTCTTGCAAGCCGCCGAGGCAAGGCAAGGACGGGCTGCGACCTTGAACGAAGTTGGTGATGTTGTGGTATTGCTCAGCACCCCTCGGATGAGTCTTGTAAATGGCGTTAACCTCCCAATCGACGGGGGTTTCATAATCAACGAGAACCCTTCGTAGGAATATGGCTACTCCCCAAGCGGTAATGGTCGCAGTCGACGCTCGGAGAGGCCGGGCTGTCTTGCAATAAATTGCAAATCTTTCCAGTGCTGTCGTTCGTTATCCTGACACTACATTCCGGCTTTGGGAGTCTTGATGGTGATATTCAGGCGCCTCGAGAGGCTGTTCTTCGCCTGCGACCCAAACCTTGCCAAGATCGTTGTTGATCTCATCTCGCCTTCGCTTCCACTCGTCCACCATGGCGAGCTTCTCGCGGAGCTCCTGAATTTCCTTCTCAACGCTGTCTTTCTCACTTGCAGTTCCAATGCGAACAAACTCGTATTCATTCGCCTCCTCACCCAAACCGAGCGTAAGCGTGTAAGAGTGGTATCGTTTCAGCGATGCGCGTGTCGAGATAGTGATCAAAGCTTTTGAGAGTGTCAGAATCGGACTTGGAATGATTCGCGTGAGCCAACTTACTGATACCTCTCGCCTTTGCAGTCTCATACAAGATGCCTTCAACATCAGAGCTCACAGCCGAAGTGCCCTCATCAATGAACGCATAGCCCGGCTCATGATACAACAGTCTAGCAATTGCCATTCGCTGCTTTTCACCGCCACTGAGAACGTCTTGCCACATCTTACGAGTGTCCCAGCCGCCTTCACGTTCGGGGATATAGCCGAGCCTACAATCCTCCAGGATAGCTTGCAGCTCACTTTCGCGTCGACCAGATTCCCGCATGTCCATTTCGGTATGTGGGTAGATGACTTGATCACGGAGAGTCCCGGGACTGAGATATACCTTCTGTGGTAGGAACATGATGCCATCTTGGCCGGTGTTCCGTGGTCGAGATGTCAAACCTCTGTACGTGGGCCAGAGCCCGGCCACAATACGAGCCACCGCCGACTTACCAGCGCCATTGGGGCCCGTGATCAGAAGGTGCTCTCCGGGGCCAACGATGAAGGAGAGATTGTCTATGAGCTCCTCGCCTCCGAGTGGGAATGGTGCGGGAGCAACAACAGGAACGTTCTCGAGCCGCACACCGTCGAAACCCTTGTGTAGTGTACCATTCACATCACCAAGACTGAAAAGCTCGTTGTGTCTGCCACTCGGGTACGCCTGAGCGTGTACGCGGTGCAGGGTGCTGATGAGCATAAAGACTCTGCTGGTCTGTCCGGCAAGCTCCGACAAGTCTTTGATGGAATACATCATTCTGCTGCCGGCATCCGCAAGGTTGAGCATCAACCGTTTGTTGGTTATAAACTGCTTCGTTCGGTCACCAGTGTCATCAGAGGCACCACTCAGTACATCCGCGCCTGACTTTGTGGAGGATATCGGATCCGGTGCAAGGCCAAGAGTGGGCAAGAATACGGGCAGGCTTGTGATTAGATATCCCAGAGCAGACCAGGTGTACTTCAGGACAAAGTCTTCGAGCATGTTGTAGCCGACCTTGACGCGATAAATGCCCTCCATCCATTTCTTCAGCTCTTTGAAGCCATTGTCAAGTAGTACATGCTCCATCGGACCACCCGCATAGAAAGCAATCTCTTCGGCGTTGGCAATTAGTCTGGCATGGAGTGATCTAAAGTCGCCTTCTTTCCGACCTTCGGCCGCTTTTAGCTTTGCGAACGGGGGACTCAGCTTTTTCAGCAAAACAGCCGTGGCAGCGTAATTGCTGAGCAGCGCAGTAAGCGCCACTGGCCCGAGCGAGCGGTATAGCTGATAGTTATACGTGAAAAGATCAACCAAGGGCTTTCCCAGGCTTGAATAAAGGTTGGCAGCGTTGTCGCAGAAGAGTGCTAGGATGGTCAGCTCTGTTAGCATTCCAGTGATGCGGCTACTCACTCAGATCGTGGCATATGAATTGGTCGGCTCCGTGCTGCACCCCGCCATCGAGATTGTGCATCTTGTAATATGCCATCGTCGGACTCAAATACAGATCGTGAATGTACCTCGTCAGTCTAGTGCGGAAGGCAATGCTGATCTTCGCTTGCAGAAACTTGATCATGGAGTTTGTGTAGGAGCCCACGACACCCAGCGAAAGCCACTTGAGTAGTCCGAGCAGGAACTTACGACCAGATCCAGCGACCAGATCTCGAACGATCTCTCCGTCCATTCTCGCAAGTACAAGTGAGAGATACGTTCGCAAAAGTAAGAAGAAGGCGTGGAAAGTCAACAAGCCCGACTCCTTCGATCCAAGCCGCGGCACGGCAATCTGCATGATTGAGATGAATTGGTGCAAAAAGGCAACATTGAGCCCGGCCTTTACATTGGGTCCCGGCACACCCAAAGAGTACTCTTTCCCAGAGCTACGCTGCCGTGTCGGGTTCAAGAAGAACCGTCTATGAGCGTCAAATGTGGTGGGTTTGATGGGATGGATCACAACCTTGGAGGTCTGATCCTTGTATGGTACGTAGATGGTTCTTACTCCATCTTTGTTCTTGACGCCGCTGTTCCTCCGTATCAACTGGCGGCCGACAAGTTGCTCCGCCTGGCGGTGTTGGTRGAGGCGATATCCGCCATATCCGCCGATGATGGCTAGACATAGGGCAAGGGTAGCGATGAGTCGCGATGTCCGCTGGCTGAGCGGGCCACCGCTGCGAAGAATGGCGGCGCGTGCGGCGAGTCGCTCGGAGAAGTGGTCGAACCAGATCGAGAGTCTTTCGGCGGGAGCCTGACGAAGGGTGGATTGGTTGGCCATGGTCCAGGAATCAAATCTCGTTCACCAGTGCATCTTGGACGGAGAAGATGTCGGTCTGCGCACAGTTTCTGCTCTGCCAACAATTGCGATGATCTCCGCGTAGAGTCGTGGGATGTCTTCGAGTGGTTGTATAAAGCATGGCCGACCTTCATGTGACAGCGCGTGCAAGGGTGAAGTCAAAGAGCCTCGGCCCGCAACTGTGTCAGCCAATCAGAAACGATCTGCCATGTGCGCCCCCGATTGGATGCAGCCCGTACCGTTCCTTTGGAGACAACAACATTGATGCACTTGATGAATGCATCAAACGCTTCGATACACTGTATCGATCTTTCACATAATTTACATACGTCGTATGACTTGCTGACTATAGTCCAATATTATCGGGACCACCATACGCTGGCACCTGTCCATGCTGTCCGGGACCCAGCAAAAGGCATACACCCTCATCCTGCGAGCCCCAAGGACTCCATACCAGCACGCCGTTCAAGTCCACGCCCACTGCTTTGCACAGCTGTCTGCCAACATGCAAATCCCTGCCCGAGTCCCTCAAAAACTCTTGTCCGCACCGCGGGCACTTCGGTTTAGCATATGCCCGACTCTTCTCTCTACAATGTCGCAAGTAGTTGCTACGATTTGTGAATGATCTTCCATTGCAACCATGCTGCCAGCAGAAAATCAACGGCTGTTCGGACCCTTGCGAGGATGCGTGTGCCTTAAGTCCGGTTCCTTGGGGGAGTGCCTCTTCCTTCTGGGATTCGTCCGACATGTGGTGGAGTGTTCCCGTTCCATTCGGCAACCCTTCGTTCGATTTCGAAAGACTCTCGTCGWCCGAAGATGATGATGTGTACAAATGCCGAGGGGGTGGTGGTTGGAAGCGGGTAGCAGGATCATGTGGCAGCGCCGGCTCAGCTTGCGCCCTCCAACACTGTGTCGTCCCAGACCAGCGCGGATCTAGCTCTTGGTGCTGACGGTAGTGGTGGTAGTGATGTAGTTCGTTCGGATCGGTGCGTCGTGGTATGAGGAAGTCACCACAGGCGTGGCTCTGAGTAGCCATTGCTTCGTCTCGATCGGTTGCAACAGAAGACTAGTGGAGTCTGTTTGAGCTGGAACTTGGTCTTCACCTTGACGGAGGGCTCGGGACCGCTATAATCTGGCTCTGGTCTGGTCCAACATTTCGCAGGTCCGGAGCAAAGCGTTATAAGTATCAACCACCAAGGCCTGAATGCACGGCGCGCAATCTGCAACCACATCATCTAGAATTCCATACCCGACATGGCACACGGCAGCAATCTTGCATCTGGCATGCGAGCTCTACCTCAGAAGATCCTGGAAACTCCACTCGAATTACATCCCATGCTGCGAATATGATGCGTTATTGGCCAGGAATCCTTCGAAGCCGCTCTGCAAACACGCTCACGATCAAGAAAGCTTCGACGATATCTCGGAGCTTGCTGAAGGATTTCGCCCAACATATAGCGGCGTCGGCACGTTTAATGGACGTCGCATAGCGTGTTTGCCACGTCAAAGGTACTCCACTGTTTGTTGTACCCATGCAGAGCTACAGCACGAGGTCAAAAAAGGTCACGTTCCGGCCAATGGGCTCGCAAAAGGCTCCGGTGGTCCTGCGGTGCATGAATTCAGCGGACATCCATGCCGTTGATCATTGTGTTGGTGTCACGGAGAAGCATTCCCAAAGCCGCAAACCCCAATCTTGGCAGTCTTGGTCGTAGTGCCAAGACGAATCCTTCAGAAACCAACATCCTTTGTTCGGGATTTGCAACCGATGCTTGCATCATTGCATGATCATTTCACGAGCTCCGCTTTGAGATATGAGATCGCGATGTTTCGAAGGATTCGTTTTCGCCCGTGCCCGCTATCGTGGGACTATGATTCAAGCAAGTCGTGCTGCCGGCACAGAAACCATAAGCCTTGAAGGCATACCATGTTATGGCCCGTCAATTCATTGAGAGTCACACTCGGCCACAAGACTAGCGAATTTATTGTTCTTGCTGTTGAAGGCAACACCGGCTCCCAATCATTCGTACAGTAGCATTGGCATTGCGTCCATGCCACGGCCGATTTCCGAGCGTCCATGGCTTCAGGGTGCGAGAGTCCACTCCACTGCTAGATCAACCAATCATGAACCAGAATCAACGCCAGGGAAATTACTTTCATCGCCAGCGAAGAGCTCCCACATACTTTTTGCAACAACGGCGACGTCAAGTATGCTTGGCCTGACAAATTTGCGCGCAAGACCCCGAACTTTGAACACGAGAAGAGCAAATCCATTTACCCTATCGGTCAACGTCCAGGGGGAATTGAGTCAAAGTACGTGCCACATCATGAGACAAAATCAGTGCTCAGAATTCGTTCATTCGCAGCACAGACGATAAGTACACAATCGAATCGCTACCATTGACAAGCTGTTCCCACAACCACTGCTTGACGGACATTACTTCAAGTTCGCCCTCGCTGAAAGTACAATTGCTCCTTCGGGCTGTGTGTAACAGCCATCCTGGGTCACGGTCTATGTACCAATCAGTCAGCCGTGCGCTAAAGACGATGGCTATGCGTGAACTTACAAGAATCGGGTTATTGCAACCTTCGCCGGAGAAAAGCTCAACAGAATAGCTCGCGTCGGAGTCCTGCTGGAGTTTGACGCTTTGCCAATTGTACGAGGGAGTCGCAACACAGTCGCCAGGGTAGCTGGGACCCTCTGAGCTGAAGACGTAGGTGTTGCTGTTGCCAGGACCGTCCGACGGGTTGGGCTGTGCGCATCCGTTGTCCCACCAGGTGAGTAGCATGGGATCGCTCGATGGGTTGCGAGAGAGTATGTTGCTTGGAGCGGCAGCCACTAGAGTGAGCATGCTTGAGAGGACGGTGACTGTTGAGGGCAGCATGATGACTGTTTTGAAGTTTGGAGAGGAAGTGTTTGATGTGGGCAGATTCTTGTGGCTTGGACTCAGTCATTTATAACCATGCTATGTCTGACGGGGAACAACTTGTTGGGCTCTCATCCTATAGGAGACTGGTTGAATATTCTGAGCATGCCAATCGGTGTATCGAAAGCACAGACGGACGAGCTGTGAATGTTCTCAGCAAATACCATTGCCTCGCGATCTGACGAGTGGGATGGAGTGGATCGGCGTCGTCATACAACAGTCATTGTAACATTTGACGACATGCACGTCCTGGGCAAATGTTGGAAACCAGGGGCTAAGAAACCACTAGATAGGGGTGTCGAGGTGTGCAGTTGGGAAACTGCTGGCTAGGAAGGATTAGCAGCAGGATTTCTACCAAGGAAATCGCTCAAACAGTGATTAGATCCACACGTAGGATTGCTAAATGAATTAGCGCGTGGATTAGCGGCTGGATTAGAGCATGGAGTCAATGTGGATCAAAGATAATCCGTCCCATTTGCCGAATGCGGAAAAAAGATGGAGCGTGCAAAGTGTTGGTTCTCTTCCTACAACACTTCTATGGTGCGAATCACTATGATTTTGGCCAAATTGGGGAAGATGAAGAGAGACGGCGTCATTCGTTCACCAGGCCTCATCGTAGATTTTATGGCCGCTGGATCATATATAGAGCCTGAAGGTAGACACCGTTCACTCCTCCAAGCCTCTCATACACAACCCTTCCAACGCAACACCAGAATCCCTTATCATCCTACCCGAGCAAGATGTCTCTCGTTAACTCCTCACGCAAGCTGTTGGCCGTTCTCCTGGCCATCGGCGCCGCTGYTCAGGATGGACCTCTTGCCCTCTGCTCCGATGATCAGTGCGACAACTGCCCAAATGCCGTCACGACGACTGGCACCGGTTGTGAGTCCATTGCTTGTCCACAGTAGAACGTGGCGGCCAGAAAGTACCCATACAATCAAGAGTTGTGCTGACGTTCCACTTCGTTCAGACCCAGCTTGCGTAATCTACAACCGTGACACWGTACTCGGTGGTACCGTTGACGACTACGAAGGGCTGGAGAATGACCTGAGAAAGGTCTACTTTGATGTTGGTGAGTCAAAGATCAGGAATGCTTATTTGAACCTTTCGAATACTGACGTGGATTCAAATAGCACCATTGGAGAACAAGGAATGCAGGACCATCATTCGGAGTCCAGCTTACACAACCGGTATGAGAAATTGCCAGTGATGACAGAGCGCTACTGATTATCGTTCAGATCCAAACTGCGGTGTGCCAGTGTTCGCAGGCAATCAGGGAGGCTGCTACCCTGCRGAGGTCGATACTACTGTGAGTACACCAGCCTGGAAGGGACCATCATGGATACGGCTGACGCTTTGTTCGAACCCTCCAGTTCATGGTGCAGTTCTGCTGTGGCATTGGTGACTGTGGCGCTGCTGGCGCCCAGCGTCGCGACGGCGGCTTCTCCTCGAGCTCCAGCTTGGTGCTGCGTGACAGCGAGGGAAGTGTTGTTGTCCCGCATGCCGTTGGCGATATCTTGGGAGATATGACTGAAGTCTTCATGGAGGATCATGGCCTCAACTCCACGTCCGTGAAGAAGGTCCGCTCCGCCGATGGAACCGTTGTATACAAGTTTGGCTACGGCATGGAAGATGCTGTGCAGAAGCGCGATTGCGACACCTACATTGCAGATGGTGCGCCTTACACCAAGATCAGCAGCGAGACATCGTGAGTCCCCACCCTACGCTTGCTCGGATAGCAAAAACTGACCAGCCTCGAACCATCCAGTATCATCTCTGGAGACATCTGTGATACCACCACGGACAGCACCGTCCAATACTCAAGCAGTGTCTCACGCTCCACCACATTTGGCGCGTCTGTGAGCGACCCATTCGGTATCGTGTCTGCCTCAATCGACTTCACCATCGAGGAGAGTGCGTCGCAATCCACCAGTTATACAATTGGGCCAAAGGAGCATCAGTGYGGACACATCACTTGGACTCCCATCCTGCTTTGCACAGGCGGGACCATCACTGGATGTGATGGCGGCGACCAGACTGGCGAAGTTTGCACCGCAAGGCGTATCAGCGACAACGAGGTTGATGGCCGCTACTCGTTCGTTCAGACAAGTTAAGCATGCATACGGCATGATATCATACTCGCTAGCTAGCAAGGCTCCTGATAGCCCATAGGGCTCAAAGATGCCTCAATGGCTTGAGAGTCAAGGAGATCTATAAAGTCTGTCTTTACAGCAATTCGCAATGGAAAGAAATGTCTGATTCTGATTTTTTGGCATGTTTCATCAGCAGCTTCTAAGTGCAAAGTCATGGTAGTGCTGGCATTGGTAGTGAGATTGTCCGCCTAGAAAGGGTGTGACAGGTCGGTATTGCTCGTCGGTCTGTATGGACAATCACTCAGAATCCATTGTTATCATTAAATTAATCACTCAACGCATCAAAATGCAGCAAGCGCCAGAGCACGATCGACATCTTTTCTTCTGAATCCAGGCATGTTGCCAAGACAGTGAGAAGAGGAAACCAAGACTGCSAGCGAGCGAGGGGTGGTCAGCACCAAGCCATATCATGAAGGAGGAAGAATGCTCTCACCATTTAAAAACTTAGCAACATCGATTATGGTCCGCTTATTCTGGTTTGAATCAACGAAAGGCGATCTCCTCGGTCCTGGGAACCCATCGGACATGTATTGCGACGAGACCGAGTCATCCCATTGCGTGTTGTTCGGCAGACATTGCTTAATGGCCTCACCCGGTAGGAGAAAGTTCATCCAGGATCCGGTCGAAGCATCGGAATAGCCAATGTCAGTCATGGTATGCATGGGGAAGTCAGCCCAGTCGTTGGCACTCGCCGGCCAATTGTTGTTTCCCTGCGGGACAGATACATTCTCCGTGATTTCTTGTAAACCTGGTGACATGGCCATGGACGAGGAGCTCGCTGAAGAGGTTACAGCGGAAGAGGGCGGTACGATATCGGCATCCGCCTCTGCAAATGAGGAACCCGGGTCAATAAATATGCCCTTCTCTGCGAGATAGCCCTCGACATCATGCGGGTCAAACCATTCACCTTCGAACCCTGTGATTTCGACAGTCACATCGGTTTTGATGTTTGCTTGTTCCAGAATATTCAATGCTTGTGGGCCAATTGTTCCCAGGCTTTGAGCTTGCTTCTTTGGCTGCAGCACGCCAAACTTGTCTTTTCTGCAATAGTGTGTCCCTGCGCCACCTACACGGACCCTTGGGAAGCCACTGTCAAGGCTTTCATCAGGACCCCGGTCGAGTAGGTTCTTCAATAAGAGGATGAGTTTGGTACGATCAACGATCATGAGAGACAGCCTGAATGCCCGATTGAATATCTCCGGAGTTCGAGAGGGGTCCAGAGCAAGCCGATAACCAGCCTCTAGCGTTGCTTGGTGTAGTCGGCGGGCAAAGGTAGTTTCTTGGAAGCTGTAAGTTCGTGGTGGAGGTCCTATTGGTGGCATAGGAGCTTCGACGCGGAATGTGGTGTATGATTCGCTCTGGGAAGAGTGTCGCTCGTGGACTGGGACCAAAGCTCTGCTTTGAGCCGGGTCCACATAAAGTGTGTAGCCTGTCATCGAAAAGTGAAGCGGTTAGCTACACCTTATCTTCATTGCACGGGAAAGAGTTGACTGGTATTATTCTCCAAGAGAAGCTAATTTATGATTCACTCACCCATTCCAAGCTCATGGGGTGCAGGATCACTCCRTGTACTTGCCAGAACCGACTCGTCCATCCAGGAGGGGACGTTCTTGGGCTCGAGGACAGTGGGTACTTCGTTTCTACTGCGAGAGGTAATCGACGCCCGATGTTGGGGCTCGACAAGCCCTGGTACTTGGTTCTCATCCTGGTTTCGAACACTCCGCATTAGATGTTCGTATCGCATTTCAGTATCGCGTAAATGGCTTGCCTGATCCGCAGATAGAGCGGAGATTKCAAGTTGGTCGCAGCAATCCACAAATGCCTTGTTCATGAGTTCCATCACGTTGGAAAGGTCTGCGACCCTTCTTCGGAGTTCCTCGAGCGTGCTTTCTTTTCGCTGGCGGTACGCTCTCTGTGCTTTGCGAATCTGGGTTCGACGACGATCTGCGGCTGATTCGTCTTGCTTCTCGACTCGTGGTCTCCCACGCTTCTTGCTCTCATCGCCGCTGTTGTCTGAAGATTGGCTTGTGTCCAAGCGTCGTTTCTTGCTCTGTCTTGTATTAAGATCCATCGTGGCGTGTAATAAGGTGTTCCTCTTTCGGTGGACTCCGTAGCAGTACAACCAAAGTTGATCGACAAGCTTTCAGTACCTGAAGATGAAGGAGTAGCGGTTGGAGTTGACAATCACCGATGCAATTCTACATGCAAAGACGATGTAAGCCGTCGTGATAACTGTCAGCCCCAGTCAGCACAATCCAAACCACAGCAGGATGCTGTGCAGTGGAAATCGAAGGCGAAGGGTCACAATGCTGAGGTTGGCATGTCCAGTGAACTTTGTATGTGTGGGGAAGAGGGATGTTCACTAATCAAAAATGCACTAAGATTAAGATTCATGGATTGCCCCGWGCCCGACCCTTGGACCAAGTCTCACTTCCATCGACCGCCCTGCTTGCCTGATGGGACCTTGGATCGGGACATGATTGAATCAATAAGCAGCTGCACTGCTGCAGGAATGATTCTGACAAGACCCAAGGGTCGGAGGACGACACGCATTTTACCAATTGACACGACACTGGCCTCACGTGGCGTAGACCTCCCACATGCCGGCATCAAAAGGCAGGTTGCACAGACATAACGGAGACTCTGGTACGGAGACTCTGATACATCAGCAAGTGCTGCCAAGGCTTGTAGGTTGGTCCGTAGAGCCAAAGTGATGAATGGCTCTCGAAAATATTTCATGGCATAAGTAGATCGCTGTTAAGCGGAGGTATCATAAGTCGGAAGATAACGCTCAGCGCCTGCGAATGCGAATGCGGGACCTCAGCATTGATGATGGGCCGTCGAAAAATGCTTATAACATCACAAAGACCTYGCAGTAGGTCAACTCAGGAACGCCGAAGCAGACAGCCATTCCACCGAGAATTTGTTCTCTCTGCACAAAGGGTCGGCCAGTAATGAGTGCCGAGGACGGCTGGAAATGCCGCCTTACAAACAGGAATGCAATGCTTGTCATCAACTGCTGTGCGCACGGACGAGACTCTCCTGTGCTCATGTCAGCAACTCATTCGCGTATCTACGCCATCATAGTCAGATGTGCTTACTCGAATCATTGGATCGTCTTGCTCGGCAGTCACTATTGCCGGGCTTTCCAGACCGGGTRGTCCGTTCTCCGTATATCCTCGTTCGTTCAGGCCCGGCCGTTTGGCAGTCGTGAGTAGTCTGTTGTGATCTGGGCTAGCATCAGATAACTTCATTTCCTCTTCCATGAGCAGGCCACGCCCATCGTTCTTTCGTTCAAGTAACGCACCACCTAGGGTAGCACACTTCAGAATCGTCTGAATGAGCTGGTTGGGTTTCAACGGCTTGGACAGGTACTCGTCCATCTGCGCTTGGATACACTTCTCCCGATCGCCAAGCATAGCATGCGCTGTGAGTGCGATGATGGGGGACCGAGCCAGCTCATGTGTCCTCTCATATTCGCGGATCTTGGCGGTTGCTTCGAAGCCTCCCATGACGGGCATTTGCACGTCCATGAGCACTACATCGAAACGCTTCTTCCTGATGGAGTCAAACGCTTCTAGTCCATTATTGGCAACAGTAACCTTGTGATTGTGCTTTGTCAAGATTTTCACGGCCAGCTTCTGGTTCACGGCGTTATCTTCTGCTAGGAGAATGTCGAACGTTCGGGTGTGGTCAGCGGACATTGGGGCAGCACGACCTTCGAGCGCGGGGATGAGCGCGTTGCCAAGGTCGATGGGCAAACACGGAGTAGTCATGTAGCTCGAGATACCGTTTTCCAACGCGGTCTTGAAGTTTACCGAGATGGCCGGCGCCACCATAACAATTGGGATGTACTTGAAACGTTCCAGACTGCGAAGCTTCAGAGCTGTCTCGCTGTTGTCGACGATGACACAGTCATACTGGTCATCAGGACTGAGCTCGGACGCGGAGACCTTGCCATTACCAACGACGCACGGTACTAGGTCCAAGGCTCTGATGCTGTTCGCAATTGAGTCGGAGGAATTTGTGTTGCCGTTGTCAACGAAGAGCACATTGTGCTTCCGATACTGCTGTAGTTGAGGCATGACCTTTGCGACGTCGGGATTACCAAGACGTGCAACGCAGGTGAAGAAGAATGTGCTGCCAGAGCCGTAGGTTGACTCRACCCACATTTTACCGCGCATTAGCGTGACCWGCTTCCTGGAGATGGAGAGACCCAAGCCAGTGCCTCCAAATTTGCGTGTCGTTGATCCGTCCGCTTGTTGGAAGGTGTCAAAGATGAGGTCTAATTTGTTGGAGTGTATTCCGATGCCTGTATCGGACACGGCGAATTTGACCACAACTTCTCCATCAGTGCATCTGACGCTGTGGTCGGAGAAGATCTTGACGCGAACTTCTCCGTGCTCGGTGAACTTGATCGCGTTACCGGCCAGGTTAAGAATGATCTGCCGTAATCTGAACGAATCACCAACAATGTAGTCGGGCACTGAGCTATCYGTGTCGTAGACCAGGCTAATGTCCTTTTCGTTGGCCCGCACAGCCAGTGACTTCAAACTGTTAAAAACAAGTCCTCGCAGTGAAAAGGGCTCTTCCTCGAGAATCATGCGGTTTGCTTCGATTTTGGAAATGTCAAGGATGTCGTCGATAATGGTTAGCAAGCTGTTGGCGAGCGAGAACACGATGTTGAGCATGTCCCGCTGGTTCTGCTCCAATTCTGTGTCCAGCGTGAGCTGTGTCATGCCAATGATGCCGTTCATGGGCGTGCGAATCTCGTGACTCATGTTTGCCAGGAACTCGGATTTGGTCTTGTTGGCCAACTCGGCGGCCTCCCTTGCTTGATTGTTCTTCTGGATACTTTCGCGCAAGTTGAGTACCATCTTGTTGATCTTGTTTTTCAGCTCATTCATCTCGCCAGATGCCTCAACGTTGATCATCTTCGTAAAGTCTCCTTTCATGGCAGCGTGTGTGATGTCGGCGAAAGCGCGCACTTGGGACGTCAAATTCTGCGCCATGATGTTGACGTCCGTAGTGATCTCCTTCCATCTTCCGGTGATGCCTTCAACCTCAGCTTGACCGCCCATCTTGCCATCCACACCGACGTCTCGAGCAACACGCTTCACGGCGAGCGACCAGGCATCGAGCCTTGTCACCATGTCGTTAATCGTATCCTTGAGAGTCTGTATCTCGCCCTTTGCATGGACCTTGATACGTTGACTCATATCTCCCCGAGCGATGGCTTGTGTAACATCGGAGATGCTTCGTACCTGGCCGGTCAGATTGTTGGCCATGGTGTTCACATTGTCAGTCAAATCCTTCCATTTGCCTTCCACGTTGGCGACCTCGGCTTGTCCTCCCAGCACACCATCAGTTCCCACCTCCCGGGCGACTTTGCTGACCTCAAAGGCAAATGTGCCTAAACGATCAACCATGCCGTTGATGGTGATTTTCAGAGCGAGGATTTCACCTTGTACCTCAGCTTCGACCTTTTTGCTCAAATCACCTTGAGCGACTGCAGTCGTGACCTCTGCGATTTCTCGCACTTGAGTAGTCAAGTTCATGGCCATGCCATTGACGTTCTCCGTCAAGTCTTTCCAGGTACCCTCGACGCCATGTACAGTAGCCTGGGCTCCAAGCTTGCCTTCTGTACCCACCTCTCTTGCAATCTTCGTGACCTCATGTGCGAACTGCCGAAGTTGGTGTACCATGGAGTTGATGGTTGTCTTTAGTGCTAGGATCTCACCTTTGCATTGCGCTTTGACTTGCTGCGTAAGATCGCCACGGGCAACAGCAGTCGTGACCTCTGCAATATCGCGAACCTGTGCGGTTAGGTTGTTGGCCATGGCGTTGACGTTGACAGTGAGGTCATTCCACATGCCCTGTACACCCTCAATCTGGGCTTGCCCGCCAAGGACACCTTCGGTTCCGACATCACGAGATACTCGCGTAACTTCCGTAGCGAAAGTTCGAAGTTGGCCCACCATTTCATTGATCGTTTGCTGGAGTTGGAGAATCTCTCCTTTTGCCGGTCGTTGGATCTTTCGGCTGAGATCGCCTTGCGCGACAGCTGTTGTCACCACTGCAATTTCTCGCACCTGGTCTGTCAAGTTCTGCGCCATGACGTTTACTGGGTAGTGTTAGCGTGTGCTGGAGTGAGGGTATGATCGTGCGTACCATTCTGCGTAAGCTCGGCCCAGATGCCGTCCACACCAGGCACCACCGCCTGTCCACCAAGACGCCCTTCAGTACCGACTTCTTTTGCGAGATGTGTGACCTGACTCGCAAACTCCTGCAGCTGGTCCACCATTTTGTTGATTGTGTGCTTGAACCTCGCAATCTCCGGGTCTTTCTCGGTGGCGTGGATGAGCACCTTTTTGCTGAGATCTCCATTTGCCACGGCGGTGATGATTGTGCCAATCTCTCGGAGCACCTTTTGGTAGGTGGCATTGATCTGTGCATTCTTCTCGATTTCCCGCTTCAACTGCTCTATAGACTGCGAGTTACCGAGAGTGTCCAGTGCAGCCTTGGTAGCTGTCTGCTGATGGGTCAGCTGGGACTTGATCCCGTCGATAAAGTCCTTCTGCGTCTTGATCTCCTGGGCTTGCTGGTCGATGTGATCACGGAGGAAGGCAAACTGTTCCTCGGTGAGCTGTCGTGGATGCTGTTCACCTTCGCTCTTCGCCAAGAGATGGTTGACCCATGATGACGATCGTTGACGATGTTGGTTGTGGGCGCCGCGAGGCGATGAGGGGCTGTCCGCAAAGGCAGACGCTAGAGGTTCGTTGGGTGTTATGGGGAGGGAACTGGTTCCACTGGCCGCGCGAGCCTCGAGGAAGTGGATGCGTGCCGCGAGGCTCGTAAGCTCACGCTCCAAGGTACGCTTTTCTATTGTGTCGGCGCCCGGAAGGGTGACCTTGTTGTTCTTGGTGCCATTTGCGCTGGCGAGGGCAGGGAACGAATCAGGCTCCAGAGGCGTGTACTGCTTGGCAAAGTTGGACAAGATGCTGGCGACCGCGGCGGAGGTCTCGTGCGACATTATATCGGTGCTGTAGGCGGTGGGCGAAGACGTGGTGGGGTGAGAGCGTCGCGTGGATGCTATGGAGACGGTAGGAGCACCGCGAGCTATTGCTCATGCAGGCTCGGCGATGCCAGTGCGTAGGGCATGGGATTCGGGCGTTGGAGCGGAGAGGGATAAATGGGGACTTCCAAGGGGAGGTCGCGCTGCGTTGCAACTCGAAGTCGGGACGGGGACAAAGGTCTGAAGAAATGACGATGCTGCCCTGTGGATCCGTGGATCTGCGATCTAATGCCGGAACTCTTCCACCRTCTGTTGAGGACTGCTCCAAGTCAGTATCCTGCCCGCTCACAGACAGACGTTCATCTCGCGACACGATTGACACACAGGTACGGAAGGTGGTGAGCAAGTTAGGTAGAGCTCGTCGAAACGCGATTACAGTTGCTTGGTTGGAACCCTGCAGCAGCGATTTATTAGGTCAAAGTATAAAACAGTGGATCGAAAGTTTCGAAACTTGAGAGACAGCTGACAAAACCTAGGTAGGTTTTCTCTCTCGAGGAACAAAGATCGCTATTGATGGAGGTGAATACACCTCCACGTCTATGGAAGAGCGCACAGCGACAAACCATCCCACTCTTGACTCTACACGCAGTGTGCGATCGCAGATCACCTCGATCACGGTGTGCAGACGTCATATTTCTTCCTGGCGCCATCCTCTACACTTGGGTGGACCCCTTTTTAGCTCTACTCCACCCCGATTTGCTTCAATTCCATTCACTCGCACGTGGACAGTAACATAAAGCAGACCATGGGTCCTACAAACACTATATCAACATCGGATGATTAAATTCGGCATTCAAGTACATAGTAGGTCTATCTGCTGCTCCATTCACGGTCTGAGGCTTCCGACAAATGCTGGGCTCCGATCGAGTCCAGTAGGCGAGATCTTCGGTGGTCCGTATTCCGTTTACCCCCACCGCCAGCCTGCAGGCTGGTTCCGAGTGCTTTACAAGACCAGACGGGTTGTCTCGGCATTCTTACCTCACCAGCACGTGGCGAGAACGAGCTGTCAAACGAGACTGTACAACTGTCCTCATGTGGCTGTGAATCAGCCGATGGCAAATCCAAGACGCTGTGTCTTGGCACCGCGTTGAGGACGTGATGGAATCGGGTAGCGAACAACTTAATAATGCACAACGAACCCATGTCGTAGATTCTCCGTCGATCAAAATTAAAGTCGACAAACTTCTGCATCGCAATCATGACTGCAGACCAAATGTATCTTTGTTCACACAATCGCATCGTATCTATACGGCTATGCGCCTTGCATAACGTCGTTTCATTACTCCTTTTCAATCACCGCTGGCGCCTTGACCGTACGACCCTTCAAAAACTCCAATCCTTCTCCAGCATAGCTGATCATCGGACTAACCTCAACACCATCATCTGCCTTCTCGCTAGTGACAACAGCGCCAGCAGCCTCCAAGAAGCGTTTGCCTTGCTGGAGGATGTCCTTTCGCGAGGTGTCTTGATCGTCTTCTCCAGTGCCCTTGGCGTTCTTCAGCGGAGAGAATTCATCCTCGCGCTTTACCTCCATACACGCGAACTTGTCCATGTCAAGGAACGGGAAGCAATCAAACACAAACTGTTCAAGCTTGATACCGTTTGGCTTCTCTGGCTTAAATGCAGCGCCCTTTTCATCGACGGTTGGGATCTTCTTCTTGGCAATGTGGTGTGGGAGCTTGTGAGACCACTGCGGGATCGACTCCAAAAACTCGTAGCTGTAGTAGTGGTTGACGATGTTGGCAGCGCGGAACTTGAGCAAGTCGCCATTCTTCGAGTCCTTGGCCTCGGCAGTCTCCTGATCAATCTCGGAGTACTCAACCACGTCCGGCTTGCCGTTCTTCTGCAGAATCAAACCCACGCTCTCCTTGGCATCGCGCTTTCGCACGACCTTGGTCGCAATTGAGACTCCCTTCTCAGCACTGAAGCCGATGAAGGTTGGATCGGCAACACGCACCAGGCAGTTGTCCACACAGTACGCGTGAATGTGCTTGACACCGCGTTTGTCCATATCGTGTACGATGCCCGAGCCAATGAGGGCAGAGTACAACCCACCGTTGCCGTCTGGTGCAWCGGCAACCTTGTGCTTGCTCTCGAGCAAGATCTWGCCATCCATACTGATGCACGGCAGAACGCCTTGCTCAAAGAAGATGACGTTGTTGCGGTTCAAGCCAAAGTAACTCTTCTCCTCGAAGAATTGTTGAGTTGGCTTACGAGTCGGGCCTGAAGTCATGATATACCACGGTATGACGACCTCCTCCTTATTGTGCACCTTAGCAGCAAGTTGCTGCAACTTCCAGATCCTCTCTGCTTGTAGTTGGAACAGCGACTTGTGGCTCGGAAGCTCAATGTCGTAGCAACCCTTTGGCGCCGAGCTACCCAGCCGCGTACCCTGACCTCCAGCCATGAGTACCACACCGACCTGATTGTCGGCGATGTATTTCAAACCAGCATCGTACCATTTCTTCAGGTTACCGTCGTCACTGTCGATGGTTGATGTTGTTGCGGAGTCCGGAAGCTGCTCGAGTTTTGGTTTCGAGTCGTCATGCTCGGCTTTTGGAGGATTGAGAGCTCTGTCTGTGATCTTGTTGATGTGCTCTGGATCGATTGGTGCGAGTTGCTGATACAGACCGCCCTTCTCCGCTGGCTTGAGGTCGTCCCAGAAGGTGAGCACCTGGCCTTGACCGGCTTTCTCGTACTTCTCCTTCAACTCGGAGTACTCCGAGTCGGTGGGAGGTTCTGCAGGCGCTTCCGAGGGTTGCTTACCGCCCAAATGAAGGGCGGAGGCCATTTTGTTCATTGTATCCTTGACGGTGTCCATGGTTGTCGTTGTGGTTGTGGCTGGGGTATGGTATGGTATGAGAAGTGCTGCTCTTGGGCGGGAAGGGACGACARATGAGTGCGAGGAAAGGAATGGTCGGGGCGGTTCTTTATACTACCGATCAGACCAGGCAAAGTAGCATTTGCACCAAAATAGGGAAATATGAAACCAATTGTTGTTTCGATACGAGACGTGACCTTACCTCACCGTACAGTCCTCGAGCTTGCCCCACCAAGATGCCGCTGCCGCTGCCGCCGATCGGATCTCGGCCGAGGGGCACACGTGATTGAGATGAATTCTTCGCGAAGGTACACAGTATACCTCGCTCACGTATAACTTCGTCCCACAAGCGACACCCCGACAAATCGCACGTCAACTTATACCCGACCACACATCGACCCGCTTGCCCACGCCATCAATCCCTTGTTCTGTTGAGCATTACCTCGAGACTTCGCCATATCAACGTCACAGACGAACCATTATTCAAGGAAGCGACTCGAAGGAAGAGAATATCAAAGTTGAGACCATGGCTGCCCAGCGTCGAGCCTGCTTCAAGTGTGGAGCTCTAGGTAAATACAACGAGGAAGAAGACACGATGGTCACAGGATAGCCCGAAGAGAATGTTTCTGGCTATGCTAGACTGTTGGTCAATGTCCAGTGTCAAAGACATGGCTGACCCATGATTGTTTAGGCCACCATGCCGAAGTGTGCGCCTCAGCTGAAAGATTGTGCTATAACTGCAAAAATGCAGGACACGAAAGCAACAGCTGTCCGCTGCCCAGGACCACCGAGAGCAAGCAGTGCTATTCGTGCCAGGGATTGGGTCACGTTCAGGCCGATTGCCCGACAATCCGCCTGCGCGCCCAGCAGGGCCAGGGCTCAGCTGGCTGCTACTCGTGCGGCTTAGTCGGCCATCTCGCGGTAAGCCAATTGKTTCTGTTGCGTTTTCCATCCTTCAACTTGCTGACCATCGAAGCGTAACTGCCCAACCCCTGGAGCGGCACCAATCGCACCAATTGGCCGTGGAGCAGGTGGACCACCCGTCCGCGGAGCCTTTGGCGGCGCAGGCCGTGGTGGATTCGCCGGCACCAACCGCAGTGCGACATGTTACAAGTGTAAGAGAATCCCTTTCGGGCTGACAGCTCTTCTACCGCCTACTAACTCTTCTGTTCATCACCAGGCGGTGGACCCAACCATTTCGCTCGAGACTGCCAAGCGCAAGCCGTCAAGTGCTACGCTTGTGGCCGCCTCGGCCACATCAGCAAGGATTGCACTGCGCCAAACGGAGGCCCACTGAACAGCGCGGGCAAGACTTGCTACCGGTACGTTGGAAACCACGGCTCTGACTTTATTTCGTTTGCTGATGTTTCATGTAGCTGTGGCGAAACTGGCCACATCAGTCGTGACTGCTCGCAGGCAGCGCCCGATGCAAACGGTGAATCGGGCTTGGTGGCTGCTCCTGGCCTCCAGCCGGATGCCGCAATCATCGCTCCAATCGCCCCGGCGCAGGTCGCCGTGTAGTTGACTTTTGGTCAGCTTGGGCCCGCTTCATTGGCCGAGAAGCGGACGTGGCCCACTCTTCTGGCCGCCATTTTTGAATTATAGCATAACCAGCATTACACTCATCCAGCGTTCGAAACGATCTCACGACGACGACACATGCAGTTTCCTTACGATACCATACGACCCAGAATACCTTATATCCACACCAGACGAAAAAGAGCGGACGATGGAAGCCGGTGACGGCTGTCTTTGCTGGTGCTCCGCTTGCGGGATACCTCAATAGCAGTCGGGAGGAGGTAGTCAAGAAGATATTGGGAGGCGGAGGCGGAGAGAGGAGAGCGAGCTTTGTCGACGTGAGAGGCTCGGAAGATCGGTGCGTTGTGATCCTAGACCAGCGGGATGCTACGCAAAGTTGGAGCGCAAACCGCACATATTGCCCGTAACGGTGAGTATGCGCGACTATGCGTTTTGACGGCGCAGTAATCTATCTCATTGTCTACTACTTGACAAGTCTTTCAATGTGGTTTGATGTCGAGGGACTGCTCGATGTTGTGTTCAATTGCAAATGTAAGGTATATGAGCAGTTGATTACATCCCCTTGCAGGACAGCACGAAGCATACTCTGAACTGGTGCGATGACACAGCCAGCTCCTATCAACGAGTCAGTCGACATGGAGCATACAGATCCTGTTGCCATTAAATGTTTCCGCGATCTAACCACCCGACACACCCGGACTCGAGGGCTCTGCTTGTTCTYCCTCATGCGAGACAGTAGCTCGACCAGATGCCTTCCTCTCTGCGTACCCTACCGCCAACTCAGGACGTATCCCGGTGTTTTGACAACGAATGAGTCGCACACGCTACGTGACTTGCCTTCCCCCATCACTGACATGGTTTGACAGATACGGCCTGACGATTCCAAAGTACATGTAAGAATCGCATTCTGATTGTTGCACATTTACGCAGACTACCCCGGGAATCCGCAGTTCTCCTTTGCAGCCTGGAACTCCCTATGTGGTCCCYACCACGGCGCTAGCGTTATCGAGAGGGCTACGCCTGTCAACGAATCAAGCATACTCGCTCAAGACGAAATGCGAAAGACGTGGATCTGCCGGTAGCATTGAACTATTGTGACTACCGTCGACATGTGGATTGAGGCAGCTTTTTTTGAATTCCTCGCTCCTTCCCAAACATGGGGAGGAGCTTCGGCGCTCTTTCCTCACGAGCGCGTCTGCCTGGACATAAACCTCTCACTCTCATCCTCTTCCTCTGTATCCTCCACATACTCGCAATCTCTTCTGCACTCTGCGACCTATACGCTTTTCTTACACAGCCAAAGCGTCCTCCAGCATGCCCAGTTCCATCGCTTCCTCCGAAGGAGAGGATATTGAGACTACCACCAAGAATGAGATCCCTCTGATAGACGAGCTGACCAACCACGGTGAGAGTCGTCAAAAGCATGCATTCGACGCCTGGACTGACTGCAAGCCACAGGAATCAATGCTTCCGACGTCCTCAAACTGAAGGCCGCGAAGATTTACACCATTGGCGTATGTAGGACCGCCATCACATGGGCCAGATAGGAGAGCTAATAGAGTCCAACAGCAGGTTTTCAGTGCCACGAAGAGAACTCTCGGGAATATCAAGGGCTTCTCTGAAATCAAGGTCGAAAAGGTCAAGGAGGCGGCCAGTAAATGTACCGTGAGTATTTCGTCCAGGACTGTCGTCTTTCAGATATGTTGTTGCTAAAAGTGCTTCAGACGCACTCTCGATTCCTGACAGGGACTGAGCTCCTCGAAAAGCGTAAATTGTGCTTCAAAATTGCCACCGGCAGCACACAGCTGGACAAGATTCTCGGCGGCGGATTTGAGTCGAGCAGCGTCAGCGAGGTCTATGGCGAATATAGGTGTGGTAAGACCCAATTGGGTCTAACCATGTCTGTCGTCGCCCAGCTGCCTCCATCTAAAGGCGGTGCTTTGGGAAAAGTGGCCGTGATTGGTATTCGCCCGCTACGTTCGTCTCGCAGGCTGCAACCATCTAACGTGTTCGCAGATACCGAGGGCACATATCGTCCGGAGAGGATTGCTCAGATCGCCGCACGCTTCGACAGTATGTTGGTCGTCACCATGCCTGCACTGACAATTTCTGACCTCCTCCAGTTGATCCAGACCAAGCCATTGAGAATCTCTATGTTCATCGCACTCCCAACAGCGAGGACCAACATGATTCTTTGAACGACCTCGCGGAAGAGTTTGCCTCGGGCGACTACCGCCTCTTGRTTGTGGACAGTATTCTCAATCTCTTCCGCACCGACTACATCGGCCGTGGCCAGCTCTCAGAGAGGCAACAGGCACTTGGCCAGCATCTCCGCCGGCTGTGTGACTTCGCCGAGATCTTCAACATCGCAGTCTTCTTGACCAACCACGTCCAGTCCGATCCAGGCGCCAGTGCCTTGTTCTCCGGTGCTGATGGACGCAAGCCGACCGGAGGTCACGTCATGGCCCATGCGTCTTCTACTCGCCTCCTACTCCGCAAGGGTCGTGGTGATGAGCGTGTCGCCAAGCTCATGGATTCGCCAGGTAAGCTTCTGACATGAAATATCCATCAAATTGTCACTAATCGTCTTTACAGACTGTCCCGAGGCAGAGGCCACCTATGTCATCACCGAGGGTGGCATCAACGATCCCGAGAAGGCTTGAGCGACTGTTACGACAACCGGACCACACCTGCCGACTCTAACGAAGCCAAGATTTATGCCCATTTCCGCTGTTCTTTTCCTGCCTTTGTTCGAGATGTGTTCGCTCTTCTGTTAATTTTGATTGCAAGCGAGGCGCTCTGGGCTGCTATACTCGGTGGCGGCGTCCATCATGCGTGTTGAGAGAGAGAGAGAGAGAGAGAGAGAGAGAGAGAGAGAGAGAGAGATGCTGTTCGAGAGACGCTGTTCACGGACTGATATGTTTAGCCATGTGGATATTACTACCATGATCAACGACATAATGAACAGTTTCATAAGCCCTCGTCTACCAAAGACCAAGCTCCAATCAGTCGCTGAGCTCTAAATTCAATGTCCATGTATTGTCGTGTCGTCTCTTCGGAAGCCATCCCACGACAGCATTTAAGCTCTAACTAACTTAAACCCTAGAACGAAGATCTGTCGATCAATGAATTTGTTCTGAGACTCCAGGTCCATGACCACGGCCACGACCACGTCCACGACCACTTCCCTCTACCTCCCAAATGGCTCCGATGGCTTCGCACAAAATCGCCACGACAGTCAATGACTTTCTGGTTCTTCCACTCCGTGTCGCACCATCACAAGCATTTGCGAAAGAAACTACACATCACCTCTATCTCCGCGCAAATACACCCAAAGTACCCACCGAGGACACACCCCGAGAGCTCTTCGCAGTCAATGTCCCGGCAGATGCAACAGAGAAGCATTTCCGAAGTCTCTTCGCGAATCAGCTCGGTGGTGTACGAGTAGAAAGCGTGGCATTTGAGGGAGCACGGGTGGGCAAGGGAATCAGTGCCCCGGTTGCGCCGGTTCAGCAGAGCAAAAAGAGAAAACGAACTGAAGATGATGAGGCTACGGCGGAGGAGGTGGGACGGCTACCCGAAGTATGGGACAGAGAATTACATCGCAGTGGAGGAACAGCGATTGTAACCTTTGTCGACCGAGCGAGTGCGGAGTTAGCGTTGAAGGTGGTCAAGCGGGCGGTGAAGAGCAAGACGACAATCAACTGGGTCTCAGACAAAGGCGTTGCCGCTCCGCTCGGATCTGCGCGCTATCTCACACATCATGCACTGCGCTATCCGGACCATGCGCTCCTGCAGGCAAGTGTAGACGCTTTCATGTCGGCATTCACGGCACGGGAAGAGGCAAAGGCGGCAGCACTGGCGAAACTACGCTCCGAGCCCGACGAGGATGGATTCATTACAGTGACGCGTGGTGGGCGGACGGGCGCAGGCAGAGAAGAGGACGCCAAGGCCAAGGAGGAGGAACTCAAGAAGCGGGAGAAGAATCGGATCAAGGAGGACTTCTATCGCTTCCAGGTGCGCGAGAAGAAGAAGGAGCAGGCGCAGGATCTGGTCAAGGGGTATCAAGAGGACCAACGGAGGGTGGAGGAGATGAAGCGGCGGAAGGGCAAATTCCGTCCCGAGTGAGCGAATACACTGATCTGTTCGTATATGATACCCTTTTCGAGTCGGGGTTTTGTCACAAAGAAAGACATGCTTACCTTCTTGGCGTCCTTGTCCTCGAGGCGTGTCTTGAGGGTTCTTCACCTGGCTCCCCTCTTTGTGTCTTTGACGCAAGGTTCACGTCCAAATGCAGAAGCCTTTGTTCTGCACGGTGAACAGGACCCTAAGAATTTCGAGGTGAAGGATTGGCGTATGATCACAATCGCAGTATACCGCTTGCCATCACCAACACATCGAACTCCTCATGGCTCAGAATGGTGCTGCTCTTTGGAGACGCCTTGAGCTCGATGCCTGGGCTAATATAAAGACGGCCGATCGTGGACCTCGACGTAAGCACAGCACAGCTATGAGCCCACAATATGAAGACTTCACTTACAAGTACAGCTGATCAACGCATTGCCGACTCGTGGGCGGCCATAGCAAGTAGACCCGTGAAACGAAATGCATTGGTCGCTTCGATACTCGAATTACAAGCAGTACAGGCTGATATAATCAACAACCCACTCAGCGACGAGATGCGAGTCGCGGACGACGCAGCGGTGGTGGACCAGTGGCTCGCAGATGCCCGGGCAGCTTTGCCTTTGAGGACGAGACTTGCTGATCTAGGTACCGAGATTTATGAACAGATACAAGACATGTTTTCCCAAAAAGAATGTGTAGACACAGAGGATTACCTTGCACAAATGTCGATAGACGAGGATAAAATTGTCGATACTCTAAAGGCACGGATAGCCACCATCGAGAAACGACGAGCAGCTCTTAATGATGATGATGATGACACTAGTATGGATGGAGCATCGTCCGACGAAGAAGAAAATAGAATGTCCTTTGGTCGCCTTTCATCCCAATGGTTCGATCAGGGCTCAGCAGGATCGGGAGGTAACGATAAATACATACAGACCTTCGTCAAGGTTGTGGCAGGGAAGATTGTAGATGTAGGCCTCGTTCAGCGGCATTCCTTCAATCTTCAGCACTGACGCTCTCATAGCGGGTCATCATCAAAGAAGAAACGGAGGACTGGGGCGAGCAGTCGCTCTGGGACTCGACAACAATACCTGGCAGGAATCTACGCACGGAGTGAGTGCATCAGAATTGATTGATACAAGGCAGTCCTAACAATCGCAGGATCGCAAGCATGCTGCGAGTTCGAGGGGGAAATGGCTCGGACAAGATTGTCGAGCTTCGAAATTGGCGAACTAATGACAGCGCTGGGACCGCCCGGAATCGTCCCACGAAGTATCGGCTTTACTTGGAGTACTGTAAGCATTCTTCCCATCCCGGTCGCGGCCGCTCTGACTGATCGTGTAGGCGGCTTCGGAGATCTTAACAAACTGAGGAGTTCACCGCCCGCCTTCATACCGGAACCTTATATGTGGAAGATATTTGAGGATCTTGTAATTGCATGCACTCTACTCGACAGAGAGTCCATCATTCATCGCGATTTCAAAATGGAGAATGGTGAGTGTCCATGAACGTACTTTCGATCAGCTAGAACATAGATTCTTTGGTACCCCGTCGTCAAGGCCTCCTGTATGTGGTTCTTGGTGAAGTGATATCATGCGCTAATGAGCTATGTAGGAACAACTTAATGATATCTTGTTCGACTCTGATGATCTCCATCGAATGGACTCAAAGTCCAATATCTGGGGCATTGGACTTGCGATGTGGGGTTTGGCATCTAACAAGAATGGCGATGCCGCCTTGGAGAATGCTGGGCAAGATGGTTTTAACGAAACACACCAGCAACCTGACGCATTCACCCAGGCCGTCATGAACTTCTACAGTCAGGATCTTCTGGACCTCATTATGGATTGTCTGAATACCTGCCAGACATGCGACCCGATCTGGATAGTCTTCGGGGGAGAGTAGAGCATGGAATAAGAACACATGACCAGGGTTTGCGTAATGCTGGGAAAGGGAGTAAGTGGGATAGTAGCCATAGTCTTATTGGTTGTAGCTGACACAAGTATCGCTTCTAGATGGGGCATGGGCCACACGTATACCTGCGCTTCCTGACGAGGACTGGGCTTTGAGTTGGGCTGGTGTCACGCCACCCGATGATCTTGGGGGTCCGTCAACAGCAATCATGTATTCTCCCCCACCATCAGAGGAAGAGACATCAGGAGAAGACGAAGAAGGGGAAGAGGAGGATGAGGACGTTGATGGTGATGATGGGGTGGATGATGAGTAGGAGGAGGAGGAGGAGGAGGAGGGGGACGTTTGAATGGAAGCTGAATGAGAAGACGAAAAAGAAGAGGAGGAGAAGGAGAGGATGTGGAGATGAAAGAAGAAGCTTCAATAGGAGAATCCGAGGGGAAATCCGAATGAATGTCAATTTGCTGTTCTATCGAGCCAGTACTTGCAACATTGCTGACCGACATTGGAAAATTTGCAGACGAGAGTGAGACATGTGATTGAAGTCCATGCGGAGGATCTACACTATGTTGATCACGATAGTGAGTGGTATTATAGTTGTCGTTTGCTTGAAAATATCTAATTGTTATTCGTTTGCATGGAACGCACACATGCCGAATCACTMTTATGAGAAGCGGGCTGCAACAGGGATCGCGGAACGAGATGATGATTTTGAGAATCAGGGAAGTAGTGTCTCCATGTTTCCTCCAACTCCGAAGGCGACTTGTCTGCGAGCACAGGAGTAAGATACCCCGTTCGACTTGGATCTTCTCTTCTTTTCTCTTCTCTTCTCGATGTGCAGTGTGAGACAAAGAGACTGTTTTCTATAGAACTGCCCGGATGCGGGACCGATTCTGACACTGGAAGCACTGTTGAACAAAGCGAAATCGAGCATTGTCCAGCAAAACACAAAGACCAATGGAGCCGCTGTGAATCCCGAAAGCTCGTGGATGAGACGTTCTCCATTCACAAATTTCCTAGAATTTTGGAATTTGGGAGGAAATGGCGACGGCCGTAGATGCATACATTGACCTTGAGGTGAGAGCATGGGCACACACCAAAAATGGGAGAATGAAAGGAGTCCACGGTGAGACCACCACGCCATTGAAATGGCCGAAAAACGCTTCCTGACTCTCGCACAGGTATCAGAACGAGAAGTAGGAATCTCTGGAATCGTCTCCTTGTCGCCGAAAGAAATGCCCTTACACCGACTATTGACGCCCTACGCACTGCTCTGGATAATGCAGGCACTCCCGCGTTTGATGTGCCGCCTCCTCCAGATGTCACAGACAATAATGCAGTAGCGGCGTACTCAACCGCAGTAACAGCCCTCTCGGTTGCTAGAACGGAATTCATACAGGCCATAAACAATTACCTCACTCTACGGGCCCCTTACCCTAAAGCAGACTTCGCGGAGGCCTGGCTTGATAGCCTTCGGATTGATCAAGAACGCAATAGGACCGCGGAGGCGGCGGAGCGTGCGAGAATTGTTGGTGGAGATAGGATTGCTAGTGGTACTCTCTCGTCGCGATGGACTGCTGTTGGTCCGGCGGGTACGGGAGGCAACAGGAAGAGTATCATAACTTATATCAAGACGGTGGCGGGGTTGGTCGTGGATGTAAGTCCTGCTGGGTGGTGGATTTTGCGAATGCCAACGGTTCTAGGCACTGACTGACCTTTGACAGCGAGTTGTCGTCAAGGACGAAAGGGACATGTTTGACTTTGCTTCCGTGTGGGATTCRGCAACTATTATTGGCCGGAACTTGCCAACTGAGTGAGTTTCTCCTTACCTTTGGTGCCAGGGTCGGATGCTAATGTTCGTAGAATTACAACTATGCTTCGAGTGAGAAGTCGCATCGGTTCTCAAAATATCGTCAAACTTCGGAACTGGCGCGTGGATGATGCCACGGCTCATGAATCGGGTCGTCATCAGAGTTTCCGAATCTATCTAGAATGCTGTAAGCACATCTGATAGTTGTGGGTAGGATTGCGTAAAGCTAACAGAGTAGGTGGTTTTGGTACCCTCACTGAAGTTGAAAGGCCTGTGCCTGAGCCTTTCATTTGGAAGCTTTTTGAAGATCTTGTAAATGCCTGCGTGATTCTTGACAGAGGAGATGTCGATCCTGGTGGAGCTTCGTGGGATCCTATCGTCCACCGAGATATGAAGCTCGATAACAGTGAGTGCACCCGAACAGCTTGGGAGATGCGCGAGGTGTTGACCAACTGCCAGTCTTCCTTAGCGACCCTGGGAAGAGCTTCTGCTGGTATCCAACTGCCAAGGTGAGCCAGCTCATATGACACCCATAACTTTGCACGCTGACACGACATCCCCCTGCAGCTTGGAGACTTCGGCCCGGCAATGTTTGTCTTACCAAATGATCGACGTACTGTCGCTCAGCTAAGCCATGTTGAAGTTGGTACGCCACAATCGAGACCTCCAGTAAGTCTCGCAGGTGTCTCAATACGGTGCCCTCTAACCTGAGATAGGAACAACTCAACAGTACCTTGGCAGGTTCTGCAGGAGTCTGGCCCATGAGTACCCAATCCAACGTCTGGGGAATTGGGTTCCTGATGTGGCGTCTGATACAACGTCGACAAGCAGGCTGTGAGCGTGAAGATGAGACGGGCTTTAGGGATGATCGTCGCACGCCGGATGACTTCAATGACGAGGCTCGTGCAGAGTTCTCTCCGGATCTCTTGACTCTTATCATGGACTGTGTGCAGTATCTTCCAATCAATCGACCGACGCTGTATGATGTTCAGAGAAGAGTCAGGTTGGGGATTGAAGCTCATACGCAAGGACTGCAGAACGCTGCTGAGGACGGTAAGTTATTTTCGAGTGCGAGGAACACACATATGAGCATGAAGAAATGATACTGATGGCTAACTTATTTTCTGTCTCAGATGCCGTGTGGGCCGACGACTTGCTGCCGATTTATGCTGATGAAAATGAGAACTGGGCCGTGACCGGGATTCAGACCGGTGGTAGACAAGAGGATTTGGGTGGATCTGCAGGCTTGATCATGACATTTCCCCCACTCTCATCTTCTTCTGAAGATGAGGGATGAYGATAATTAGAAGGACAATCCAAAGGGCAACCCGAATGACTGTCGATTTGCTGTTCTGTCGATCTCTATACCGCGACACATCCGTCTGTATAAGGTAGCTTTGATTCAAGTGATGATGGTGCCGGCCGCGTCTTGGCAATAGCATTTGCTGAGAGTCATGGTCAGTTTGCTCTCATCTCGAGCTAGTGCTCTCGTCTCAACATACTAATCAGGGGAGCATTGGCCTGCGGTGCTGGTCTTGAGCTGGCACTGCACACTGCAAAGGCCAGTTCCAAGAAGAGGGCATAGTAGGAGTTGGTTGAGCTGGCGAGCTTCGATGTCGTCCGGAGTGGCGAGGGGCGATGCTGCGGCGAAGGTGATGAATGGCAGGAGGATTGCCAGGAAGGATCGGAACTGCATGTTGTGTCTCTTCCAAAGGTTGTACCTCTGGTCTCTGTTATTTTGAAGGGAAGTCGCAGATGGGAAGGAGCGAAGCGGCAATTACATATGGGATTACTTTTAYTTTGTTAGTCTGTCGGTGTTCCAGGAGGACCAATCAATAGGAATGGCATTTTGAGACAAGCGAGACTGCTTATGCCGATCGCTGTCGTGGACGCAGGTACGACTCGTAGGTGACTCTGATGTCCTGGTCGGAGGAGTAACGATAATAATAATATCCCGTCAGTCAGTCAAGCATATCCGAATGACTTGTAATCATCCCCACGCGGCCGAGCCATGCCCTTCCGGAGCCCACGTGACACCTACCTCATTTAGTCTAGCAAGACGCTCGGGAAGTCGAAGACGAAGAATGGTAGTACCTTACCTCATGCCGTACGGAAGGACGGAATGGGCAACATGCCTCATGTCGGAGGGTGTGCTTCCATTATTGCACAGTACATCGACCCCTACTTCTCCAGCGTCTCAGGAATCCAATCTAATCCTTCCCACTTTTCCTGTCCTCCCGTGTGAACGGGTAGGGGTGTCCTTACTTACCCCGTCAAACAACACCGCACGTCGTCCGGCGCGACACCAGAAGCTTCTCACTCAGCATACATCCATAGTTTACAGATATCACTAGATCTCTCTCCGTCACCGACTGTCCTCCGTCGTCCACCGCTTCCGCTTCGACCCCATCGTCCACCATGGCGGCTCACACTCCAGACAGCGAACGCCGAACAAGCAGTGAATACTCGGGCGTCCCTTCGACCCCACGCCGGAATCTCAATGGCAATGGCATTGGAAACCCCTTTGCGTCCTCCAACGGACACTCGCGGCCTAGCAGCAACACGCCTTACGTTCCCTCGTACATGTCGCACATACCTTCGCGCTCGCAAGCCTCCAATTTGTCCATCAACGTGCCCAAGAGTCCCGCATCTTCCCAGCAATCGGCAGTCGAGCTCCCAGCGAACGAGGTGAGCATTGGAGCGCCTCGGGGACAGCTGCTTCTCCTGGCTGCGGGCACTCTCCACCAATCTCTGCTCTCCTACATCGAACTGCTGGTCACTCGCCAGCCCTTTTCAGGCATCATTCTCGTTGGAAGCCACGATGAGGAGGCCGCGTTGAAGGCGCTGAAGATGAACTGCTTTGCGTTGATTGGCAGGCTGAGCAAAGAGATGAGCGTGAGTGTGTACTTTCAAGATCAGTGGACTCTTGGGGATATGGAGGCCACCTTACAACAAATCACAAAGACGGGAGAAGGTATACAAGGCGTGATATGCTGTCCGGACACCCTGCCAGAAGAGACGGATAGTCGAGGAGTCCTCGCCATGTCTGGAGGTCTGCTTCAACAAGCCATTACAAGACGCGTCACTTTTGTGGAAAGTGCTATCCAGGTTCACAAAAATCATCTGATGGACAGGCCTAAAGCCAACAGCGGCAACTCGTCTCGTGCTCCTCGAGGACCGTTCTTCCTGGTTGCTGGTCCTCCAGCACTTTCTGCAGCTTCACAAATTGCAAAAGCTGCCTCCGACCACCTACTGGCCATGTTCAACGCAGCACTCCAGGCCTTTGGCGTGACCGTCGCTTATGCTGAAGACATCCTCATCCCAGATTCTGTAAAGGTCGGGGAGGCATCAGACGCCACGAGTGGGCCAATCCTACAACCGGCAGAAGTGGATGCCACCGGCCAAGATCAGCCCCAAGACACCGACTACATGGTCCCAGAGTCTCCGACCAAACTGTGGGCGTTGTGGAGTGGCGCTGGGAACATCGAGTGAGACATCGCAATATGACACGTCTCTCGTTACCATTGTACACATAATGTAAACGCAAACGATGCTGGAACTATCCTTCCCAGCTCCAGCGCTTTTGGCACCACTTGATGACATACACCAATGCTATTAGCACCGGTACTTCGATCAATGGGCCCACCGTAGCCGCAAGTGCTTCCTGCGATCCCGCGCCGTACACTGCCACCACAACAGCAATCGCCAACTCAAAATTATTGCTCGCTGCTGTGAAGCTTTGTGTGCAACTGACTTTGTAGCCGAATCCCGTCTTCCACATCATATAGGCCGTAGCAGTAAACACAACCCTGTAATCTAATGTCAGCATCTGCAAAAATCTCTTCGAATATGAGTACTCACAAGAAGTAAACGACCAATGGCGCACAGACTCTCAAAACGGATGTAATCTGCTGAACAACGTGCAATCCCTGCGATGCAAACAGGACAATGATTGTGTAGAGCAGTCCAATCAGTGAGAACGGCGCCACGAACCGAATAAAGTAGAACTGATAGTTGTGCTCTCCCATCAGTCGTCTGAGAACCAGCCGTGTGACGATCGCAGCGCCCAAAGGTACTCCCAAGAAGACGGCAACGGAAGTTGCAGCATGCGAGTATAGACCCTCTCCAACTCCACCTCCAGTTGGATCCCGCGAGACGACTTGCACATAAAAGACAGCCATGGGAGCAAACAGCACAATCTGCAAAATACTGTTAAAAGCCACCAAAACAGCACAATAATCCCCATCACCACCGGCCAAATCCGTCCAGATGAGCACCATGGCAATACACCTCGCCACGCCCACAAAGATGAGCCCATTTCTCAATTCCCTCCTATCGGGCAGAAAAGCCCAAGCCAAAGCCGTCATGAACAAAGGCGCGAGAAWCCAATTCAACACGAAGGATATCGCGATTTGTTTCCAGAGGTCCCGGTGGCGGAGCAGGAGATGGAGGGTTTCGAAGCGGACTTTGCAGAGGATGGGATACATCATGACGAGGAGACCGATTGCTATGGGGATGGAAACTCCTACGAATGTTCCGCGCTGTAGGGCGGGGCCTGTGGATGGGACGAGGTTCGCGAGGATGATTCCTAGGGCCATGGAGAGGATTATCCAGATTACTAGGAAGCGGTCTAGGAAGCTGAGGGCTTTGAAGGGTGGTGCTGTTGTTGGTGAGGGGTTGATTTGTTGTTGGGGTGCTGTGTGGGAGTTAGTGTGAGGGTTAATGTTGTTGGTGTGTGAATGGATGACTTGCTGCTTTTTTGTGAGCCTGCTTCGAGATCGTTGCTGTTGATGTCTGCTTTCTCTTTTGAATGTAATGTTTCTCCTCCATTGGGAGGTTCATGGATTTTTCCAAGACCTGCATCTGGTCTTGGATCGTTTGCGACGGACTTTTCGACGGTATCCATGGCTTTGACTTTGGATCGTGGTTGGAACTCTGTGATGGCAAGCGGTTTGATGGAGTTATATCGACCCCAGAGTATTTGCTCTTGTGGCCAATCGCAAAGCGGGAAGATGTCACTCACATGGGAAATCCAGCTATCCAATCAGAGAACAGCGGTGACCACTTTGAAGGATATCTTCTCTACTGCCCATGTCAAGCATGTTCCAGTCGTTACATGATGGATTGAAATGCCACAATAAAATATACGCCAAATCGACAATCACGTCCTGAAGCAGTCTCAAAATCAAAGCATTTTAACGGGATCAGATTTGTGGCTACCTTAGGTCCACCCATACTTCCCTCTTTCCCAGACGACAAGATGCACGCTGTTGGTCTCCATACCGGTGGAGTCGCTCTGCAAGAGCACTTACAGACGGGGTCGTGAAGATGTTCCCATTATCACGCCTTGCTGGGGATTTAACATGTTCAAAGCTCAGGTCCGATGAGCATCAACAGCGAGTCTCTGCGACTTCCCAACCGCATTCCCTTTCAAACGCTACCCTGAGCTTCAACCTACGCAGGAGCTCCCGGTGCCAACCATGTTCTTCTTGGGCTTAAGCGATTGTGCTGCGTGGATTGCTTGTTCAAAGTCCTTTAAGAGAGCGGCATGGTTCTTTTGGCCGGGCCAAGATCCTACCGTGATCGTGAGTTGAATCGAAGCGGAGGCGATTGTATTCAGACCGCAGCCCTTCAGGAAAGGACGCTCTCTAGCCGCAAGTTCTTTGAGATCATCATCCACAAATCTTCTGTACAAGGCGGCGCGATCGAATCTGAACATGACGTCTTCCAGGTGAGGCATGTATCGTAGCTGCTTGCAGGCCAAGGTGATATCTTCAAAGGCCGAGACAACAATAACCAGTCTTCGGATGCTGCCACGTCGGTTCAGACCTGTGGACTTGATGAATGGCTGAAGATTGAGTGGGCTGATCTGTAGCCGATGCTGGTGGTAGAAAATACCCGCGGCTTCGTCGTATGTAGCGCGGCAGACCTGGAGTAGCGACAGCTTGTTGTGCGTTGCGGGTGATGTCTGCGATTCACCAGGGCGACGCAGCATGACGCAGGCGAAGTTGGTATCCGAGAGTACGTATTCCCAGACCCGACAGCGGAGCTCAGGAGGCAAGACTGTAAGAAGCCCAGACTGTTGCTGTGGGCATACTGGTCGATCGAAAGCCATTTTGGCGACAAGTATGTCAGGATGGAGAGGCCGCAAGACGTCGTTCGCAACTGGCAGGTCGGAGTGTTTGACTACCGGTTCTAGCGTGAGCGTCGGAAGTCAAAGGTCGAATGTGCGGGCGCGAGCGTTGGAAGTTGAAACCCGTCTGTGTATGCCTCAAGTGTTTGGCGGTGGTGCCGTGAGTCAAAGTTGTGAAATGGCATGCGCGAGTGGTAAGAATTGCAAAGGATAAATACGAAATGGGGCAAATACGTGGATCGGTTCTCCGCTGTTTATTGCAGCGTCTTCCTGCATGCGACTTACAAGCTCCCGTAATTTCCGCGTCGTCTTGAGGTTATCATTGGTTGGTTTTGGTGAGAAGGATTCGGGATCGTTTGTAACTCGCATGCACAGAGGATGCTGCATGGTTTCGCCCACTCTCGCCTCAGCGCCGTTCACTTGATACTCCTCCCTCAGCTTAGGCTGGACTGCGCCAGAGCTGATTAATACCACCAAATAATAACACATAGCCGAGATCTTTCGAAGAGCAAGCCAGAATCACATGCCATTCTCGCGTCCATTTACCATCGCGGTCTGCTTCACCTTCGGATTCTAGCTGCGTTGAGCACCTCCTCATATTCCTTCAAAATGGCCTCTTGACTCTTACTGCGATAGGCATCCTGGCTGAATTTGACCTGGAGCACGACAGCACTGACCAAAGTCAGGCCGAAATGTGAGGGGCGCCTGCTTCTTAGGGCGGCGGAGTAGCAGAACCTCGCCCTTTTCATTAGGAGGCACTGAGAGGGCGTGCTAGCAGATCAAGTATCGAATCTCGGGACAAAGTGCCACGAAGAAAGTGGATTGTTGTTGCGGATTGGGAGAGCGACCGACGTCCAAGATGTGACGCGGCATGTCTTTGGGACAATCCGGCGCAGTCCGGACGAAGAAGTCGAAGAGACAAGAGCTTGCCGATACAGCTTGTCGATTGTGATCCAGATGGTTGAAGGCCCAAGAGTGAAAAGAGTGCATGCTAGTGACAAGAGAAAGAACGAAAAAAGAGCGAGACTTTGCCTCAGAGCTTGTGATGACAAGCAGATCGCAGCAGATTCGGTACCTTCCTACTTAACTTACCTGCCACACTGACCAGAGTCGTATCAAGCATACGCTTTGGGATTGTGCGAGCACAACTGCTTGATGAGCGTGTCTGTAGAGATCGATTTGTCAGCCAAAAGCCGGACGATGATCGTGTCCGATTCTGTATACACCCAGTGAATGTGTCGCTCCCTGGAGTGAAAGTGAATAGTGACAGGTCTTTCAATCTAGGCCGCGACAAGTTAGAATTGTCCCGGTCGTGGTCGGTCAGTATCAAGATGTTACTCTCGATACTCTGCCCGTATCGTCTTCTGRGCCGTCGCTCTTGCAATTGCTCATCGACCCACGGGTATTAAGCATTCAGTGCCGGACGCCGTAGCTCATTCTGCCAGCGTCGTTCATTTTGGTATTGGTATGTGTGTCGAAAACTAGGTAGAAGGTGGCGAAGGGCAACGAGAAAACTGAACTAGTGTCCGTTGATCCACGAAGAGGTAGTTGCGGCCCAACAGGTCGGCTATGTTCATATTGATAGGAGCCGGTGTCGTTGAGGTGGTGATGATAAGGGACTGCCCAGGTGAGGACTCGGACGGCTGCCCTGATGACATGGGTGGAAGATTAGACTAGATCAGGATATCGGCCGTTCGGAGCTTAAAAATAGCAAGGCCGATTTCCGCAAAAGTTCTGGAGATTTGGAGGAACCGAACCTTCCACCTTCCACCTTCACTCACTTGTCGTCTGAACCGGATTGTGGATCATGGATACCAACGCATATCTCAAACGTCATGGCTGGCGTGGAGATGGGCACTCGCTGGATGCAACGGACCGTGGCATTCGGCGGCCTCTGCTTGTAAGCAAAAAGGTGGATATGCTAGGTGTGGGACTGAACAAGCACGCCGCCGTGTCCGATCAATGGTGGATGCGCGCCTTTGACGAGGGATTGAAGAATCTGGGCTCTGGAAAAAAGAGCACGCTGGCCAATGTGCGRGAAAAGGGTGTGCATTTTGGAGGACTYTACGGCCGATTTGTCAAGGGCGAGACGGTCGAGGGCACCATGGAAAGCAAGGAAGACAAGGCGAAGGAGGCAGCTGGACAGCTGAAGAGGAAGAGAGATGGCAACGATGTGGACACACGTCACCGTTCGAAGCGCCGGGCGGACGGCACAGACACGGCCACTGGTGAGCATCTGGCCAAAAGCGTGGAGAGCCAGACAAAAGCTGTTGTTCGTGAGGCTGTCAACCGTGGGTTGATTCCCAAAGGAAGCAAGGACAATGGAAAGAAATCGTGTAAACATTCAACAAAAGTAGACGAGGCTACACTCTCGCACATCTTCGACCTGGCTGGTTTGAAGGAGCCGACAGGACTTGGCGAGGGCTCGAGTAAATCAGCTCGCAAGCAGGCAAAGCATACCCGCGGGAAGCTACAACGAGAGCTCAAGCGTGTTGCAAGAGCACATTTGACCAGCCAATTGAGTGTTGCAGAGCGAGCGTTGATCACGCAGCTGGCGACGGCTAAAGAGAAGCAGCGGAGTTCCAAAGGCGAGCTCAAACAGGTCGACAAGTACAACTTGGCGGCGCAAAAGGCACTCGCAAAGGCTGCCAAGTCTAAGAGGAGAGAACAACGACGAGGGGAGAAGCAGAAGGACAATGTTGCAATTTCCGCACGGAAAGCAGCTAAATACGCAGACCGTGCTGCAGCTAAAGGCGTCAGTGTGGAGGACTACATCCGTCGTCGAGGTGAGAAGTCCGCTGCGAAGAAGTCTCGGTCCTCCTCATCCAACGAAGCCCCGGTTGGATTCGTGGTCGATACTGCTGGTGATCCTTCCCTCAAGACGCAGGCAATGCTGCATTCGCCGCCCGCTGTCACTTCATCCGGCCGTGGCGAGGCGGCGACAAGGRAGGGTTGAAGGGTGCTGACGAGGGCTCAAGATGACTAAAGGTACCCGGGGATCAAGTCGGTGAGGATCCATTCGTCGAGGATTGAGTCATGGGGAGGCAGCATACAGTTACAGCTCCATTCCACACTTCTCTCATTGAGGCCATGTCGGAGATGGAGTCCGCCGCCTGGACGCTCAACGACGGTCTCTCCACTCTCTCCAGATATTACCGCATCCAGGGCTTGGCTCCGTACCGCATCCCTGTTGCGCTTCCAGCAGGCGTTCACGACCATCGCCTCACAACCGAGAAATGCGAGATTCGGATACGAGAAATCCGCGGTGTTCGACCGCCGTCGGATCAGCCTGGTTCACGTGCCCCATCTGCTGGTATGGCATCTCCGCCTGCCGGTATCTTGGAATCACCTACAAGCGTGCGCCTTCTTTCCGGGGTCCCCTGGCCGTATTCGCGTGCGAACATCCTGGATGCGCAAGATTTGGTTGAGCTTACGAAATCGTATTTGCAAGCCACCACTTACGGTATTGTTATTGCGGTGGTCTTGAGACGGCTGTGATGCGTGGCAATGGATGAATCACCGCGAATTGATACTTTCACTTGGAAGTTAGCAAGGTCCACATACCAAATCTGGCACTTTCTTCCCACCGTGCAACCTCAGGGCACTGCAGATGAGATGACAACAATATTGTTTAGCAGAGGGAGCCGGCGAGGACCCGCACGATTGACTTCTCTCTTCATCGAGGGTTCCTTGCTACAAACTAGGGCAAGCAGAGCTTTGGTAATTTCTTCGGCCGGAGATGCCGGTGCTTCAAAATGCGGTGCACCAAATCAGTGTGTTGCCTGTCACCAGAGTATGTAGGTAAACATATCATGATACAGATTTTGTCGTTCTCCATTTCGAATATGCTGAGTCAAGGACTTGCCGTCAGACTCATTCTTGGCGCCAACTGCCTGAATAGGGGTCTGGGGTTGTGCGTTGATGCTAGTCGATCGGGTCAACCACGTCCTGGCAGCATGAACGAAGGTTCAACACGGCGTCCAAAGCTTGCAAGTCACAGTCGTCGGATGAGGTACATGCTTTTGACCCCCGCGTTCCTACCCAGGTCTGCTGGAGAAGCGAACTCACTGGAACGGGGTCCTCACCACTGTGACAGGCATATCCCAGAATCGTCTTGGTGCATTGGTTCCCCATGGGAAGAATAACAAGTAGCCTGCGTGTTGGCATACCCAAGCCCCACCAAACACTTCGCAGACGCAAAAGCACAAGTCATTCCACCCGTCGATCGCATAACTCAACGGCCTACGATGCGAAGCGGGACAGACGTCTCGGCGCAATCGCTTTCTCCTCTACCACCGAAAATCCATGGCGGGCTGTCGGTGATCGCTGCAGTGGGCCTGGCGTCTTTGGTCACCACTGCATGTCTATTCAGTTACCTTGCGTACCAGTCATTAGCCGGCCACAATCGAAGGATCGTCTACATTAATCAATATGTTGCACTCCTGATCAACCTCCTCGTCGCCGATCTAATTCAGGCGTTGGGTTTCACTCTCAGTCTTCAATGGCTACACGTTGGCGGAATAATGGTGAGTTATGCTATTGATGACGAGTGAATGAGAATTGGGATATTGACTTTTTCAAGGCAGGTACTCCCGCCTGTTGGACTCAGGGTGGGTGACCTCAACAACGATCCAGCAGATGTGGTGAAATGTGCTGATGCTGTTGCAGGATGGCTTCTCAATGCAGGTGATGTTGGAAGCGCTGCATTCACACTCGTCATCGCCGTCCACTTGTTCTCGGACATCATCCTCAATTGTCGCCTTGGGCCTCTACGATTCTTGTCTACCGTCATCTTTGTATGGGTCTTTACCATCTTCTGTGCGACTATTGGGGTTGTGATACATCCTTCAGACTTCTATATGCGAGCAGGACTGTGGTGTTGGATTCCTGAGAATCGTAAGTAAGGGCGTGCGGCTTCTAGTAGCTTCATGGACTTCTTCTTTGATCCTTCACTTGCTGACTATAGTGATTAGATATGCCAGAGCGCCTTTGGTAAGCACTGAGGATATCCTGCTGACGTTGACTTTGGACTTGACATTGACTTTTTTAGGCTCCATTACATATGGCTGATATTCGTAGAATTCAGCGTCATCGTCCTCTATTCGGTAACTTGGCCACTCAACACCCTCCATCAATGTCTAATTTACTAATGTGTCCCTCCCACAGCTCATGTTCCTTTTCCTACGACGTCGGGCCAAACAATTCCACTCTTCGACCGATCAAAGTTTCCTTCGAGGCCGAGCTAAGTCGGCGGCACGGAGTGTCGTTGCATACCCCTTAATCTACGTGATCTGCACACTTCCTGCGGTGGTTGTCAGGCTGAGTATCATGGCTGGAGCAAGTGTAGGCGTGTAAGTGACTTCTGCTCTCCCCTTCCAGCATCAAAGATTTAGCTGACCAGCGATCGGCTCAAAAAGAAACCATTTAATCTTTGTCGGTGTGATGATGGCTTCGAATGGCTGGCTCGATGTCATTTTGTACTCGGTGACCAGATATTCTCTCATCTTTGGAAGTAACATACCCAATGGCGAGGTGAGTTGGAGGTCAGCTTGTCTCGTCGATATATGGCTGATGGTGGGACAACCAGATCCGCGACTTCCAGGCCTTGCAAAATCAGCCGAATCGCCATTCAACCACTGAGACGAAGACCGATGAGTCTCAAGCGGGTCCAGTGAGAATGTAAGTCCATCACCGAGCGATTACCCAGGATGGCCTTGGCGATTCGCTAATATCTTTTTTGTTACAAGGGAGAAGGTGTATTCCGGAGACCTTGGTCGTAGTCGCGCAACTGGAAGCACAGACAGCCTCTGTCGAGAGATGAGGTACACCAAGAATCACAGTACTTGTCCCGGCTGGTGACATGTCGGCTCAGCAGTTGGCAATCAAGGCAGATTGTCCAATAAATTCATACACCCAAGCATATAGCGCCTCGAATTGTGAGCATACAGAGCGTGCGATTACGAAAGAACAACGGAGAAAAGAAATGCCTTGTCATCTACTGTGGAAAGATTGTATTCGAGCATATAGCGTCCGCAGKTCAGGAAGTCGCGTGGAATCTATGAGCGTTCCAAATGACTTCATGTCTCTGTAAGAGATGGCTACTCCACCGACAGCAGCGTTCCGTTCTCATTCTTTACGAACTCCAGGAATGGCTGCAATTCTGTCGTGTTGGCACCATCAACCAGAAACACCGCCGGCTTTCCGTATGGTGCAGACACCACGACATTCTGGCCGCCCTCATACATCGCACCCGTCCACACATGGTGGAAAGTGCCAGTACCTGGAAGGTAGACTTTCACTTCAAAGGTGTCTGGATCCAAAACAGGAGCGACGTATAGACTAGAGCCCAAATAAAAGCTCTGGTAGCTAATTTGTCGGGCACGCAAGTCGGTGGGATGGTAAAGAGCCGGTGAGCGGAGCAATGGCCAACCCTTTGGCTCGCATTCCGTTTCGAGGATGCTCCGCCTATACTTTGCAAGGGAAACAAACATCCTTGCGTTGTAGGCATAGTAGCTGTAGGTCGAGCTGTTGCTGTAGAATTGAGCATTGACAGAGGGGATGTTGCCTTCGTGCGATCTAAACACGGCACTGCTGACGGCTGCAAGTTCTCCCCAACGTCCAAGAAGCTCTGGGGACCGAGTGACGTTGTAGTTGGAAAGCGTCAAGACTGTGGTGTAGCCACCAACATCAGAGTGCTGTTGGCTGTATCCTGAGAATCCCATGTGGACCATAAGGGTGACTTATGAAGATTAGACAACGATTGCAAGTAAGGTTTCTGGGAGAAACTTACCGACAGATTTGATTCCGTCGTGAACGCCCCAATCCACATTCTGATCGCCCACCCAAAAGAGGTTCATATTGCGATTTGATCCTGTTGAAGCAGAGCGATGGAAAAGCAGGGCTTCTGATTCAAGCTGTTGTGCCTGTTAGCAAGATTGCTGTCATCGAGTGAAGTCTGAAACTTACACCGAGTTCTTCGACAACGGAGTGTTGTATTTCTGCCCACTGAGCAGGATACGCATTGTGGGTAAAGAATGCATCATCGCTACCATACTGTTGCACATCTGATGTGACGGGTGTCTGATTGACTCTGGTCAGCTCGGAACGTCGAAAGATACGTGATAATGGACACGGACATATTCGCCAAAGTCTGTCATGAACCCTGAGATATTTGCATCCCAGACTTGTGATCTKAGGATGTCTTTGAACCACTCTCGCAAGCCAGGATTGGTCAAGTCGATGATTCCCGCATTCAAGCCTGGACCACTTGAAATGATTGCCGTCGAATTGGTTGTTGAGTTCTGCACAAAGTAGTGTGATGCACTCGCTTCGTCGTAGAGATTCCTTCGAAAGCCTGTAGGTTTCGTGGAAACATTCGCCAGGAACACATTCATATACGAAAGCGTGCGGACATTGTGATTGTCGCGGAGATCTTGAACAAACTCATTCCAGGTAGGGTAGAGCATTTCATCATTCTCCCAGTTCCACCAGAGTCTCGAGACATTTATCGCAGGACTATATGGACCGGGCTGAATGTGAGTGCCACACCAATCTTGTAACCAGACTCCAGCAATAGGAGCATTGATACTGGGGTCCAGACCTTGCTCGACAATGCTGATCACCTTATCCTGGCCACCTTGAATGCCGAGGATAGCGCCGTCGTCAACCCACTTAGGGAGAGCTGGCATACGTCCGGTGTACTCTGTCAAAGCCTCGATGGCGTCGAACATATTGGGCTTGCGAGTGAAAGCACCATCAACGCTGAGGGAGTCGTACCGGACGGTCACTGACTCAGACTGAGTGAAGTCGAAGTTTGCGTAGCCAGTGCTTTTCTCCGAGAGATAGAACAGACTGGCCTCAGTCGAGATATACGACGCGACGGCTGTGTACGCTGTGAAAAAGTCGCCGCCACTTATACTGCCATTGGCGTTTTCGATGGACGTTATGGGTTGGTCCCCGCGACCGACACCCTGCTCACGGGTGAATACTGGAATGCTTTGATTCTTCAACGACGCAAACGATGCTTGACCACCCAATCCGAAGAAGTCCTCGCCAGCGGAAGAGGCGAAGCTGAAGTAGAGCTTCTTCAGAGGTTGTGCTTCGTTGGACGAGGCGGAAATATCGATGTAAAAGGCCACTCGATCGGGAAGGTCACTGGACACCCAAAGAGTAAGAGAGTATGGTGCAGTTGCATGCCCGCAGTCTGTCAAGTGACCGGTAATCTGAACCGCCTTTCCAGTGACAGTTCCATCCCACGGAACTTGCTGGATGCTGCTGATGTCCTGATCTTGACAGATATCAATGTCGATGTGGGTAATGTTAAAAGCTCCATTGGATCCAACGATGGAGTCGTTGCCAGCACTTGCGCTTATGAAAGGGTTTCCCGGTACGGTACTCCAAATGGCCTCTCCAGACTGAGTTATCTCCAGCAAGTCATTATTCCTGGTCAAAACAAAAGCCTCTCCAATGTCGAAAGACTCGTTGTAAGATGAAGCAAGCACGTTTTGCGTAGATCCAGCGCACACGAACAAGCCAAAAACAGCAAAGAGGGCATGCATCCTGGAAGGTTCGAAATGCTGTCAAATTATCGGCAAGTGAACTCACTCACACGGGCATTTTCACTACTTGTACGACTGCCCAATCCGCTTCCATTGTGGATCTTGAAGAGCTATGTGGGCACGTCATGGGCCCTGGCACATCGCGTGCGACCTAACAACGACGCCTTTCCACTTTGAGGAWTTTTTCCGGATTTTCGGCGGTATATACACCGAGTTCGAGAGGCGTGTATTCACCTCTAGATCCCTTACGCAAGATTTCTCCTAGATCCAAATTCAGAGCAGCTGGGTGTATCTCAGGCATACCACCAAGACATGCCTGCGCGAGACAGTAGCTCGCCGGAACATGGGCAGATATACGTACATGAGTCCGGCGAAAAGCGAGCAGCTGGACAGATGGCGCTCGCCTTGTCAAGCTGCCGGTGTGTGGACTGCAGCGCGACAGAGGTGCGGGGAGAAATCAACCAACATGAGAGCAGGCAGTCCCGTCGGAGTCATCGCTTACAAAAGTAGATGCAAAGTGTTCCTCTTCGCGTCGAGTGACGGTGCAATGCTGGCGTTGGGAAATGTCAGAAAGAAGGACGCGCAGAAGTGAAGTCAAAAGAGCCCTCACAACACGAAGCATAACCAGCGGCTCTAATAGGGCTAGTGGATCTTGGCATTTCTGACTACCCGGCCAAATTCATTTTCCTCTTCGGCTTCCAACTTTCTTTCCTCAAGCACCACCCAATGCTTGCGTACTTGCTCACACACAGACATCGCTGCTTGCAGCACGTCTTATTTTGGCAAGTGAGAAATTCGGAGCACGCTTCAAAAAACAACGCTATCCGTGCTTGCGCGGCGCTGGCAACTGCTCGTGAGAGCCTACCATGAAATGGTTGCATTTGGCATCAGAAAATCAGCCCGGCTCGGCTTCGGTCGCAGTCGTGGTTATGGGAGCCGGTGCGAAGCTTGTGTGTACTACATGTACGACACTTTAGTGCAATACGCAGCGTATCTGCGCCTCTTGCCATTACACCTGTCGCGAGACATGGTGGGTGGGGGTCAGGGTATCATTCGATTCCGATTATTCTGGGTGGTGTTTCAACTTCTTTCATCATTCACGAGCTTGAACATTCGCTTGTGGTGGAGAAGGAGGTGTTGCGCGACGGGAGAGGACATGTCTAAAACATCAGATCAACTTTGCCATTATCGCAGACCGACTTCAATCTCCCGCTACCGCAAATCCGCGGGCTAGAAGCACATTGCGACCTCCTCCTCCTCAATCAAGCAAAGATTTCATGGAGCTCTTCGTCGTGCTCTTTGAGCTCTCCAGCGAATACATCAGATCGGTGCGCATGGTGTATTTCGTGCCTTGGATAACGTCGGCGCCGCTGTGGAGAAGATCGCGGTGCTGAAACAGCAGGACTCTGCCGGTTCGTGGCAAGACATCGAGTGATCTTTCGGGGTCGCAGCTCATACAGTGGAAAGTCGTAGCACCACCGACCAGCGTCGATTTTGCTGCTTCCAGCCGCTCTGCCGGACTCATCTTGTCAATCTCCTCTGCAGACGGCGAATCGCTGTTGTTGAGGTAAAGATGTAGCGTGAAATAACTGCGCTCGCTACGATCATCTCGCTCGTAGGAGCCGTCGCAGTGAGCGCGGAAGAATTCTCCTCCTTGATACTTCAAGAACCTCATTCGCTCCTGTACAAGAGTCAGGCATTGTGAACAGGCTGCTCTCCGGATCACTCACATTCGGCCGACTGAAGCGCCAGACTTCCTCTCGCTTTCTTGGGCCATTACCAAAATAAATTGGGCAGTTCTTCAACTCCATAATCTCCTGCACATCAGGTATAGCTGCAATCCTTTGCCAGACTTTGTCGACCAATTCCTCCGAGTCCATGATGATTCTCCCGCAGTTCCGTGTGTCAGCATACAGTGCCTGACGGCCGCCTCCAATGTTGACCATAGCACGTTCCCATTCTCCATTTGTTGTAGCCTCTGCTGCTTCAATGAGTTGTTGACATTCAGCTTCATTCAGGACATTGTCTAGCACGACTGCGTAGCGTCCTGCGTACTCTGGAAGACATGTCTTGGCAAAATCAATCCTGTCGACCACTATGTTGGGCGCCGGTGTGGCGAGGAAGTCTTGAGGTAGAGCCATGATGATGATTGTGGTGGAAAAGAGGTTGACGCGACCGGTTAGATGAGTTCGTTGAGCTTTTGTTGCCAACGCCGATCTTTCTCGGTGTTGCTATCTGCTGCTGCCTAGAGATGTTTGTCACAAGTCGAGCGGCAAACTGAGCTGGTCAGACCGGGCCAAGTAACTGAACAAGATGGGGTGAATCCGAGACGGTCGAGATCATCTTGCCTGTATGAGTCAATGTGACAGTTGCCAGTGGCGATTCCTGAAGGATGGCGATGGTTTGGCACTGCCCCATCTCCAACCACTGCGAGAATCTTAGTACCCTATCAGACCTTACCGGATCTACGWGCTATGAATTCGTAGCGAGCTCAAACTGTTCTTCTCATCTATGAAGGTGTTCAGGCTGTTCGGCAAGATAAGTTCCGGACGTAGCATAAGCTTCGCCTCGTACCAAAGAATGCTCCTTTGGACCTTGATGGAGCTTATCTAATTATCTTCACATGACAGTCCAAGTGAATGTGTTCAGTTTAAGGCCCAGAAGTCAACAGTCCTGAAATTGAACTYTTCACTTGAACGTAGCAATCTCCACCCCCGTTTGAAAGCAAGTGCTTGCGTCAGCGGGCAAGGTGGGGCAGCCTCCGAGAAAACAGCTAGCTAGGTACCTTGTCATCACCACCATTTCTTCTCTTCCTCCAAACAACATTCCGACCTGCCAACCACCCAACATGGCGCTCTCAAACTACAGCCGCTGGCTACCCGTACTGGCCCTTGTTCTTATCTTCTACGCTGCCCCGACCCATGCGTTTGGTGCTGGCAACATCGCCGCAACTTCAGCCGTTGAGGGTCAGCGATGGAGACACGTCCGTGTCCACTGTCTGAATATATATTGGCCTTGCAAGCTGACAAATTTGACAGGGTGACATCGAAGATACCCTCCTCACCCTATTGACCGCTCGAGCATTCGGTGGGAAGAAGTTCAGCAAACTCGTACGTCGAATCACATAGGAGGAGGCACAACATTTGGCTAGTCTCGAGAGTCGCATCTCTCTCGTTGCTTGATATTTCTGGGGAAGAGATGTGGCTTTCTCGGACAGGCTGGCGCTGATGCCTTCTTCCCCTACACACATCTAAAACACATGCTGAAGCTCTTCTTTTTCAGGACGTCAAGCGAGTCTATTTTGGAAACTGGCTCCGCGACTATTCGCAAGCCGTCGATGTCGGCACCGTCAAGTATGTCTCCGCCGAAGCCGTTAGAATTGTGCTTTGGGTGCTGGCATTCATGTCCTTTGGCTATGGCACCGGCGAATTCGAAGTTACACGGGACAGACTTGGCTGCTACCGGCCGGAGGAGCACATCGACAACCCAAAAAACTACGCCGATAATTTGGACGCTCGTGACTACGACCGTCGTCTTCGAGGGCCAGTGGATGACGACCGCGAGCTGAGCATCGATGAACGCACCGGCTTGAAACACTACATCGCTAGCGAGGATCAGGGAATTACGACTTCGGCTGCCATGGTTCGCGAGCTCTACACCAAGTGCATCGAGCTCGGACGTCGCTACAAGCGCTCCAATGATGAGCGTGATTTCCACGAGGCCTTGAGATTGATGGGAACCGCCAACCACTGTCTCGAAGACTTCTCCGCCCACAGTAACTATGTTGAGCTGGCGCTGATCGAGCTTGGTGAGAGCGGTGTCTTTCCTCATGTGGGTCGCCAGACCAGGATCCAGCTACGCGGAGCACGAGACGAAGTCTACCCCCTCGTCACCGGAACCTTTGGAGGTGTAGACTTTCTCCACTCCGTTATGGGCGAAATCAGCGATAAGACGACTCAAAGTGAGCTTCAAGAGCTTGAAGGCACTATCGACAACTCTCAACGTGCGGATACGAGCATGCTGAAGGAACTTCTTGACAAACTGCCTCCGGGTCTGCTCGGGGACACCGACCAGAAAGGAAAGGTCGAGAGCCTCCAGGCCAACGCTGCGGCTTCGCAAATGCAGAACATGCAAATTTCACCCAAGGATCCAGAGGAGTTCACCCAGCAAGTGGAGGCCTTGACCCAGCAGATCTATCCAGTGATGGAGTTCCACGACTCCCTGATGAAATCCATTACAGAGGYAATCGACAAGATCCCGGTCCTGCCTGAACTTATCGAGGAGGTGCAAAACCAGATTAGCATCTTCGTTTTCTCCTTGCTAGCTCCATTCATCCTGCCCATTATCAAACAGCTAAAGGAGGAACTGGCGACTGGCTCTTCTGAGATCATTCAATCCAGCAAAGACAAGCAGTTGATTGTCTTCAACGATGACTCGTGTTCGGATCCTACCCACTCCATGCTGAGCAAGGATCACTTTTCCAACATTCTGAATGAACCGGCGGGCAAGATTGCCAGCCAGGTTTTGAAGTGGACTATTCCGCAGATTGTGGCTGCCTGGGATGATGATGATGTTGACGTGCGTCGCACGACCGACCGTATCATCAATGGAGTCTTCCATCATCCAGCTCTGAAAGACGATGGAGAAGACGGCGCGAATGATGGCAGAGGTCTCATGTTTAGCGTGGTCGAGCGCTGGTGGGAGGAGCAAGACGATCGCCAAAAAGACGACTTGCGTGACAAGCTCAGCCGCGAGGGCGTTGAAGAGGGACGTAATCACAAGGAGGGAGTGGAGGACACTGGACATGGTTGCTGCAAACCCCTCGGGATGCCCAACATGAAGAGTTCGCAGAGCTCTGGAGCTATTGGTGGAGTTTTGAGTGGGATCAACCAAACTTTGAGTGGGAAGAACACTGGTGGGAGACAGAGCAACAAAGCTGCGAACGAATTTGGCGATTCTGTGGGTGAAGCGATGGGTGGTGGAGCCCTGGGATCGGTGGTGGGTGGTCTCGCAGGAGCTGTCGGCGCCGGTCTGCTCGGTGGTGCTTTTGGCGATGACAAGTCGGAGAAGAAGACGTACAAGCACGACAGTTACGACGGTGACTCCCGCACCTCCAGGATCACCGMGACTGGATACCGCCCTGGCGGACGTGGCGACGAGGAGCGCTATGGGCAAGCTGCAGTCACTCAAACCCAGTACAGCTCTGGCGGTTACCGAGAGGAGTACAAGCGGTTCGAGCAGGATGGTAGCTCTGGCAGTACCGGCTACGGTTACCAGCAGACAACTGAAGTGCAACCAACTCATGACGGTGGTTACGCTCAGCGTACTGAACGCCGAGTGGAGCATCCAGGCGGACGCTATGAGGAGGAGATTCAAGAACAGCGTGTTTCCAGCTCTGGCAGGCAGTACATGAACCAAGAATCTCGCCAGGGCTACAAGCAAAAAGATGGCAGTGACGATGACGACGACAATGACAATGATAGCAATGACGAAGAGAAGAAGGAGAAGAAGCGCCGCAAGCAAGAGGAAAAGCGACGCAAGAAGCAGCGCGAGGAGGAAGAGTATGGCGGTGGTCGTAGGAGCGGCAGCGGCGAGAGACGCAAGTCTCACTCTCGTGAGCGCCGCGGCTCTGGTGAGAAGCGCCACAGTGGTGGCGGAGGCTACGGTCGCCAGGAACAAAGCAATTACGGACGCCAGGAGGAGCAGTCCGGCTATGGCCGTCAAGAGCAGCAATCCAGCTATGGCCGTCAGGAGGAGCAATCCAGCTATGGTCGTCAAGAGGCGCAATCTAGCTATGGCCGTCGTGAGGAGTCCGGTTACGAACAGCAGTCAAGCTACGGTCGCCGCGAGCAGTCTGGAGACTACGATGGAGGGAATGAGCGCCAACAAGCTTCGTACGGTAACGACAACTATGGTGGAGGTGGATACCAGCAACGTGAGGAATCTGGTGGTGACCGTGGTGGTCGCGAAGAATACGGTGGAGGCGGAAACTATGGACGTGGCGAAGGTGATGAGTAYGGCAGCCGCCGTGGAGAGGACGAGATGCCTGGTTCTTTTGGCGGCGGTGACGGCGGATATGGAGACGAGCGCGGAGAGCGGAGACGCTGGTAGACTGATAGCGGGCTTCGGTAATGGATTTCAGGCGTGACATGGACTAGACTTATGAACTGAACGAACAAAAGCGATGAATCTCTCTGCCTGACTTCCTAACATGATCTCGTACATTTCTTTCATGTGCGATGAGTACACCATGATCGGGACTGGAGCTTTACCAGGGTTGTGAGATGGTGGGTAAGATACAAGTACTTCGTATTGGGGCGTGGAGAAAAAGCTACCTAACTAACATTCATCATCGTTCAAGCATTTTCATCATTCACCATGTTTTCAGACCAAATGCGGCCCATGCCATGGCTCCAATATCAAATTCCATCAGCGTCAGCGTCAGCGCCTGGACATCCATCACTCTCGCTCCTCGGTGCTCCCTCGATCTACGCTCAATGCCGCTTTCGCTCGCTCAAACTGAATCATTTCTAACACACATCAAAATATCCCGCCAACAACGAGGAGTCGCTGCTCATTCAGCCGCCAGCCACTCCAGGAATCGGGTTCTCGCGTCTCAACTTCGCAATCAACTTGCGATGGGCCCATGGATCACACTGCTGACACAGGTACTTGCTCGTCTCGCGCTTGGCCGCGGGCGGGACAGCATCGCCCATGCACTCGACATGCTGCCAGACGTGGCACTCCCCCTTATCGCAGCCGATCCAATCGCCGGCGTACTTGCCATCATCGGTAGTGACGCCACAGACACAGCGAACGGGACCACCGTCAGGATCCTGCTCGTCGGCTGTGAAGTTGTTGATGTTGAAGAACTCGGGTCCGAGATCTGGGTGGCGAGCGTTAGGCTTTCTGCTGATGAGCTCGGTATAGAGAGCCTGTTRACGCTCGGTGGCGGCTTCTGATGCTTCGGTCTTGGTTCTGGCAATGCGCGCGCCGGAGACGGTTGCTGGGTGGCTTGCGCGTCTGGGGACTTCTGCTGGAGTTCCGCTGCCGGATTGCTCGGGTGGAGCTTTGCCGCCTGAGGTGGGGCGTGCGCGGCTACCTCTTGTGGCAATCATGTCAGACGCGGTGGATGCCACTGAAGAGGTGTTCTGCGCAGCTTGGGGCTTGATCTTAATGGCGGGCTTGGGAGCTGCTGGAATGGTGGCTGGAACTTCTCGAGGTTGCTTTGTGACATGACGACGAGGTTGCTTGGTAGGGAGCTCTGGACCCGCAGCCTCAACTGCTTGTGAAAAGTTTCGAGGTTGCTTCTCGGCAGGACGACGAGCTTCTTGGGCAGGAACCTCTGCGTCCTCTCCTGCTGTGACGGTGACGGTGACTTTCGCCTTCTTCACGGCAGGTTGGCCACGCTTGGCGGGTTCCTGAGTGGTGGCCTGGACTTCTTCGGAAGAATCAGGCTCGGGATCCGCTTCGTCGAGGTCCACGGGCGCAGTGCGCTTCTTGCCGGCATTTGATTGAAACTTGACGGGAGTCGTGAGACCGCGGCCTTTGACAGCGCTGACTTGCATCTGTGGGCGGTTTTGCTGCTGGTGTTCTGGAGTCTGCTGTTGTGGAGTCTGCTGTTGTGGAGTCTGCTGTTGTTTCCGCGCTAGGATCTGGTACTGCAAAGGCGCATCGGAGGGCAACAATCCTGTCTTTCCAAGATCACTGATGATTTTCCGCAATGTTTCTCGATTTTCGGGAGCATTCAGGGCGATTCGTGGGACATCCATTGCGGTCGACATGGGGAGTGTCGCGTTGCGAGTGAATATGTTGTTGAATGGATGCTGCGATGATGTGTTTGTTGCTGTTTGCTGTCCGGAATATTCTGGATCTGCACCGGCGAAAACTGTTTGTGGGGCTTGTCTGGTAGTCCGACCCGCACTTGATTCTGAAATGCGCGCGCCTGAGAAGAATTGGCGGGCTTCAGAAGTGAGGATGAGATTCTGCTCGGGAATGACGAGGTCCTCAACGCTTGGCTCTTTAACGAATGTTCTTGGCGATGACGGTGGTGATGGTGTGAAAGGTGCGGGTATAGGATGTCCAGTTTCTGCAGTCCATTCCTTGGTACCGTAGCTCCTGAAGTCGTCGAGCGTGTCTGTGTTGGTGGAAGTTGGATATTTAAGTAGGATTGCAAACTCGCACGCTAGCTCGCGGCGGCGGACTTGCTCCACCGAAAGCTCGTCAGCTTGCTCGTGAAAGACTTGATCGGCTTCGCGTGCGACAATTGAGAGACGCTTCAGATCATCTTTGAAGTCGGGATGTTTGCTGAGGAACATATGGCGGCGTTCGCGGTATCTTTTTTTGGTGTAAGAATCGTGAAGGATGCGACCTTCTCCTTCGTGCTCCTTGACTGCTCTTAGACTTGAAACAATGCGCTCGATCTGAGTGTTCTTGAAATTGTGTGTCGACATGATTGCGCCGGGCAATGGGTCTTGTGATTTGAAAGGTTGTTCGTAGGAGTTTGAGATTTTGTGTTGTCGTGTGACTCGAACTCGATTGACGATGCAATGTGTAGCACGAGAGGATAGATTGTGCAATGTGGGGAAATGCTACTTATCTGTGTGATTTATTCCGGCATCAATATGAGCAATTCTGGTCAAGTGGCTGTCAGAGGACAATAGACATTTTTTCGACTCGACAGGTGATTTTTCCATTGTCAACTTTTCGTCCAAAGAGGGAAAGGTCACTTGGAGGATGACGAATGAGGGGACGGTCACACTCATAAGTGGTAGGTAAGTGCCAGRCGAGAGCCCATAAAGTGTTGTGGTGTCTGGTCGAGGTCATGATAGGCGATTCTGCTGAGTACTCATTCGTCCTTCTCCGCAAAAGCCTGGCTGTCTTTCGCTTTGTACCGTGTGCGGGCTAGCGGGTGCACAGGATTCATCGTCGGATTCCAATACAGCCATCGACAGTCGACATTGGCATCAAAAGCGAACACATGTATGCAAGCAATGCTCTAATAAACATTGTCGCGACAGTGACTCTTGCCATTGAACGCCGCGCTTGCTAATATCGAGGCATCGGTATGCCTGATAGGAGCAGCCCGAGTCCCGCGATAATGTGACGACATCGCAAAAGTTGACCGAAATCAGATGTTGCGATTGTAACTGAGAGGAACAAGATGCAGGTCCGATCGAGGTGAAGTGCTGCAAGCACAGACCATCTTCGTTACTCGATCTGCACCAATCATGTTGCTAAGCATTCACTCTAATCGGCACGTGACATTTCTCATCTTCTACACGTTCTAATCCCTTTGAAAACTCGTTGCTATAATTAGAGCCCTTATAAGCGTGTAATAAAGCGGCTATATTATACGCTTATAAGGTAAATTAACGTCTATATAGCCCCCCTATAGCTTCTAAAAGCAGTTAGTAGTATATACACTAATTTCAAACTCTAAGTAAGTAGTAGWTAGTAGTTAATTTAGTATAGACTCCTTTAACGAACTAGATAGTATTAATTAGCACTCTAACGATAATTATAAAGGGGATACGGATAAGGAGCTTTATAGTATAGAGCAGCAACTTAACTTAACTATTAACCGTCTAGAGTTCGTTATTAGAGYGGCTATATTACGTACTATATATAGTATTAAATTTAAGCTAACTAGAGCTAATAATAAACCGGAGGCTATATATAATACGGACTAGCATCTTATAATACCGGAGGTCGATAATATAATAAATTACATACCGTTATTACTAGAGGACTATCTAGCTAGTAAGGAGTATAAGCGACAGGTTAACCTACTAGTATAGTTTTAGAGCGTAGTTAGTAATATCTAGTTACGCTTCTTTAGTTTATTCTTTACTTAAGCTGTCTATAAGATAATAGCTAAGTATACGAATAAATACGCTATATTTAAGTTTACTAAAAGGTAGCCGGCTCTAGAGGGTATAGCTTAGTATAAGGAAGCTACCGATAAAGGAGTGTTCGTATACGGCAATCGATAGAAGGAGGTTACTACCGCTAATATAAAGGTGTTTGTTACTATTATCCTATATATATTAGCGGTTAGAATAGCGGATAAGAGTAACTACTAGCGGAAGGATAGCAAGTAGCTATTATATAAGATTACTAATTATATATCGCTCCGGAGGTAGAAGCAAATTAAGGCCTATATATAGTTTAGAGCCTCTTAAACTTATATAAAAGGAACCGTACCTTAGTAGTAGATATTGCCGCTAGCTAACTTGCTACGAGAGCGCTTTAAATCGATAATAATCCCTAGTACTTATATATTAGTTAACGAGGTGTTAGTACGCTTTATAGGCCGCTCTAGCTATAAGATAATAATAAAGGGAAAGCTAACTCCTATCGGTTATTATATCCTTACTCTCTATAAGCGTAGATACCTCTAGGCCTTCTCGTTTTCGAGCCCTTAAGCCGGATTCGAGGAATAATCCGGTAAAGCTTAGTATATAGCGATTTTTACGAAGGAAGAACTTACTCTATAGGAGTAGGTAGTACGGAAGAAGAAGAATACGACGGCTATACGTAAGGGTAGCGTAGTTATAAAGAAGGAAGTAGTTAAAAAGTAGCGAAATAAGAAAGACGTTCTAAAGTAGTAGCTATATTAGAGCTACTCTAGTCCGAGGCTATACGAGTAGCGGGATCTATCCGCTCTAATCGTATCGCTTACCGAATATCTTAGTAAGATACCGAAAGCGGTCCTTAGGCTCGTACTTTAACTAGACTTTACTATATATTTTTACTATATTTATATAGACAACCTCTTTAATAATATACCGCTACTAGCTATACTTCGATACTAGGGCATTACGGTAATAGGCATAGTTAGGTTAGTGTCTAAATTATAGCCGTAAGCTAGAGCTACCTTTACGAAAGTAGTAAGGTCGAAGACTAGCCCTCTAGTAACTATTAAACTTTAGAGGAAATCTATACGGTTCCCCTACGACTTAATCTAATTAAGAGTATGTTATAACGTATATTTACTACTCTAGCAAGATAAGAACCTTATCTAATTTATTACTACCGGCTACTTACTAATTAAGAGAGTATAGAGGGCTTGAAGGCGGCCTTAGGGAACTATAGCCTTTATTCGGAACTACGTATAGCTAGTATTTAAAGCTAGTATATAGCAGATAAACATACTAGCTATTATAGCGTATTATAATAATTATATAGGCGGTATAGACATTTATAATTAACTCCGCTACTATTACGATATATAACATAAGGCTTATAAGCTATAGCATCCGCTATTCTATTTCCTACTTAATATAGCCGTTATTAATAGCTTTATCCTCTATAGAGACTACTTTACGGCTAAAGGTAATACTAACGAAACTCTTATCCGCTAGCGTACGTTTAGAATCTACCTTACTTAATAACTTGCTAATACCGGATAGGCCGAGCTCGCTACTCTAAAGGTAATAGAGATTCTAGTTACTTTAGTTCTACGCGATAGTAATAGCCGCTTTATAGTTAGTAATATCCTCGGAAGCGTAGCTCGAGGATAATAAAGTTAGATAAAACGAGGTAATTATAAGGGTAAAGATGTAGTAATGTATTAGACACCCGTAATTACTCGATTAGAGATAAGACTAATTCTTATAGGTTAAATGTGCGCTATGCGTAGGAGTTATATATACGCTAAGCCTACGCTAAGCAGTTAGGTTATATTATACTCCCYTCTCTAAGGTTAGTTAATCTAGCTACCTCTATTAATCCTATTATTATAAGGGCTCTTATAYRGCCCTTAYAATTACCTCCTTCCCCCTATACGAACTAGCCTTAGTTCGGGGGCTTAGGGAATAGAGGCGCGCGCGCGTYRYATACGTCGCGCTCGGGGTCCGTAGACTCTATATAGTAAAGTGCCTATWTTCTAAGYAACCTTCGGGCTATTTATATAAAAGCCGGCTAGTTAAACTAGCTATATAGGAAGTAGCCGCTTTCGGAMCTTTATCCTCCTTCTAGTAGGCTAAATRCCGTACCTAGAAGGGCGAGGGTTTAATTCCCTTAACGACCGCTGCTCGATAAGAGGGTTAATAAGTCCCCTACTACGCGGCGTATACGTTACCGCTACTATCCGTAAGGGTCTTATATCTATAGATCTCTAAGTAGGTTATTTGCTAAGTAACTTACCCTAGCAACTACCCCTTATTAACATTCTTTCTACCTTATAGATTTCTCTTCTATATATCTACTCTTTATTATACCGCTACGTACTCCCTATAAGCGTCGCGTACCCGACCCGCCGGCGACTCCTACTTAAGCGTCGGCGAGTAAGCGCCGCGCCGTCGAGGTACCTACGGCCTATCGCCGCTATACGCGGTTAGTATACCTTCGTATTAGCTATCGCTATAACGCTGTCTTTAGCGCGTTTAAGCGCAAGTGCGACTACTATAAGTAAGTAATACTTATTTAAGACGCCTACTCCCCTCTTACGTAGCGCTAACTTCCCTTAAAGGAACAATTATTATAAGTATAAACCCGTGCCGGTAGCGATGCGCCTACGCTACGATAGCGTTATAGCTACGGCCTAAGAGCTTAATCTAGTAGATACTACTAAGTAGAAGGGCAGTTAGGAGGAAGCTAATTATAAGGCGGTAGTAAACACCTTTAGTATTAAGTTAGATGCTTAGATCTATATTAACGAGCCTACCTCGGGTATACGGCGTATAAGTAGCGTAGTCGAGGCGCCTAATC
>NW_019716280.1:0-11686 GCF_900074925.1 Ramularia collo-cygni | reverse complement strand
ATTAAGGGAAGTGGATAGCGGTTCTTAATCGTGATTTCGTTTAAGCCGCGATAGTCCATATATAAGCGTAGTAAGCTATCCTTTTTCGGAACGAATAGGATAGGCGTACCCGCCTCGCTTTTACTAAGCTCGATCTAATCGTTCTTAGTCGCTTTAGTAATATACTCCTATAGCTGCGCTAGCTCTTTCGGAGACTAATAATAGAGAGGTTTAAAGGGCGGCTTCTTACCTAGCTCTAAATCGATAGCGTACTCTACGTCGTTAGGGAGCTTACGCCTCGCCTTATCCGTAGGAAAGAACATATCGTAATATGCCTTAAACTCCTCCGGAAGTTCGGACCTACTAAGGATTTCGCTAGTACGTAATACGCTTACTACGAGAACCCTTACGTACTTGCCCTATATCTTACGGTAAAACTCCTATAGATTAATAACCTTAATTCGACTAGAGYTTAGTTTACTAAAGCGCTACGCATCCGTAGCGCTATCGACGATTACACGTTATGTACGTCGCTAGGGGCGGCCTAATATAAGTTCGGGCTTTAGAGTTTCGTATATATAGAAGGTTACTTCTATTATTCGTTCGACTCCTTCCGAGTCTACGATACGTAGACGTATAACGTGCGCTCCGTAGTAGTAACCTAGTTCTCCGGTAAAGGAGGATGTAGATAGTAATAGCGCATCTACTCTCGCTAGTAAGCCGGCTCGAAGCACGAACTCTCTTAATATAACGTTAATATCGGCTATATCGTCTAGTAGGTAGTCGACCTATATTAGTCSTACCTTCGTTTCGACTACGCCGCGCTAGTAGCGCGCTAGGTRTATRTCGACCTTACTTAATAGCTTTAGACTTAGAGTTTAAGCTTTTTCTCGGAGTCCTTTRCTTTTTCCGTAAYRACTAYAGTAACCTTRCTCCGCGTATTACTCGGCCCTTAGCCTTCTACGCCGCCGCCTTTAGCCTAATATRTCTTATTAGTATAGCCGGTRCGGCTATAGTTAGAGYACTTTAGGTCTAAATAGGCGCCTTCTTTACGCTTRCGTAAAGGCTRCTCGCTACTACGGTTAGACTTAGGTTTACGTTCCTTATTACGATTATAGGTATTCTTACGTAGTCTACTACTACTACGGTTATAGTCCTAAGACTTATAATTRCCGCGCTTAGTACCCGTAAGCTATACGCTCGTACCCTTATCGGCTGCTTTAATRCGCCTTACTAGCGCTACTATYTCTACCCTTATTATARGTATAGAGTATAACTTAATAATCTCCTAACGGAGAGCTAGTCTTAGCTTAGCGAGGAACTAACGTACGAGCTACGCTTACGTGTAGTCTAGTTAACTCTCTAGTACTTCTAGTTTAAGGGCGAATTACTTTACCGTTTAATCCTAGCTCTATCGAACCCTTTCGTACTTAARCGTARCGCTAAGCGCGCGGTTCGTAGGGTCYCTAACGGTATTACGTACGAACGATTAGAAATCCTCCTACGTATAGCTCGGCGTAAGCGCCTCGATATCGTACTCGTTATACTACGACTCTACGACGTCTCCTCCTAGCTACATAACGCTATAGAGGACCTTATTATAGTTACTCTCTAGGCTAGTAGTAGTATTAGCGAAGATTATCTTAAGTTAGCGTAGGAATTCGCGTRCCTCTTTAATAGAATCCYCTAAGAATAGTTTAGRATCCTTTATCTTAGGTCTTACGCCTACTCCGCTACGCGTATACGCTACGCTTAAACTCGAGGTGCTTATAGTATCCGGATCTTCCTTATATAAGAGGCGCGTAGGCACGACTCCGCGACGGGGTATAGTAGTAGCTACGCCTACGTCGGCGCGGTTACGATTACGCTTTATTTATTAGACTTCTAACTAAAGTTAGCGAATCGTCTCTTACTACTATAGAGCCTACTTCTCGCCTTCGAGGCRCTAGATTATCTTATTAGCCGTCTCTTCCTTATCGCGTTCGTTTTCTCCGTAATCTATCGTGTCTTCGTCTAGAGTAGGCTATATAGGCTCTACGGTAGCGACTTCTTCGACATCTCCGTAGTTAGGGAGTTCTTCGACGCGTTTATCTTCGTAGCGCTACTTAGGAGTAGTCGCTTTACGGGCGGCGCGCCTAGGGGCTATTCCGTTAGAATCTAATAGATCGCTACCCTTAGAGAGGAAGAAGAATTAGAATTATAAGRGTAAAGATGTAGCAATATATTAGAYACCCGTAATTACTCGATTAGAGATAAGACTAATTCTTACGGGTTAAATGTGCGCTATGCGTAGGAGTTATGYATGCGCTAAGCCTACGCTAAGCAGTTAGGTTATATTACACTCCCCTCTCTAAGGTTAGTTAATCTAGCTACCTCTATTAATCCTKTTATTATAAGGGCTCTTACACGGCCCTTATAGTAATTATATCCCTTCGTATCTACTACGGCTTTAGAGGCTGTTTAAATATATAGTAGTTACTATATAGCGAAAAAGGGTTTAGTATTACCTCTATAAGCTTACTTTAACTATATAGTATATTAAGTAGAAGCGACATTAAACCTTCCGTAGTTATAGCGTATACGGTCCTTAATATTCGCTCTATATATAGTACTTTATTAATTAGCACTTACTTAACGAAGAGGCGATTAAAACGAAGCGTAAGGAGCCCCCCTTCGTACCTCCGCCCTCTACTCCTCCGCCCTCTATATATCCGCCTTTAGAACCTCCTTTACTACCTTCTCTAGTAGTTTATTTATCTATAGCCGCCCTTATAACGCTCTTATATTATTAAATATACTATATAGAGAGTCTGCTAGATACTTAATACTTTTATAATACTCTAATCGAGCTACCTCTAACTCTAGTAACCGCTCTATTAATACCTTTAAGTACGCCTTTAAGTCCTTTACTTTAGAGGCTAAAGATAAAGCGCATACGTATTAAGAACCTCCTTAATTAGGTAGTAAGGCCTAAGTAGTTAGTAACCGGCTAGTTAATTATACATAAACTACTAACTATATAGCTATTATTCCCTTTCCTTTACTTTAGAGCGTAAGTTAAGCTAATTTAGAGTAGTAGTTAGAACTTATAGTATAAACTACTACCTCTAGCTAATTACCGGTTACTTACTTAGCACTAATAACGAACCCTGTAACATATAAGCTAATGCAGAGTTTTTATAGTTTATTAACTAGTGTCCGGCTAGCCGAGAGCAACCTTATTACCGTACAACCTTTAAGGGGATAGCACGTGTAGATAGCAGACTATCGAGACGATACCTAGTACGTTACAGAAAGCATCGCGGAGTTGTTTCACACACCTGATCTTCGATCTCGGCGTTGAGCGAGTCTACGAGTCTGAGGCATTGAAGCGACCTGCTTAATGCTTCTTTCGAGAGTATATCTTAAAGCTGGGAGCATCACGAATTCTAACGCTTGCATGCAGGTCGTGTGAAGTGCAAGACGAATTCGGAAGTGTACAAACGGTCTTGTGTGTGAAGAGGCACATATCGTCTGCAAAAATGTAAGTTTGATCCCTGTGGTTAAGTTGATCGCCCTGCCAAAACCTCGAAGGTACCGCTTTCAGACGTATTACAAGCCTTTGAGCGCACTGATACGTGAATCTGTGCATTCGCTGTCATCTCTAACCTCTCGAAGCCGTAACATGCTACCTGTACGACAGCAGAAGGAATATTGACTGAAAAGACACTACCCCAACCCTAACCCTCTCGATCAGCCGCAGCCATGTGGCACAATCACATGCAAGAAGAAAAACAGGGGTTTTAGCGCCGTCAGCATGGAAAATCGTTGAGCTTGCACCCTTGAGATTGCTACGATGAGATAAATGATCAGATGGAGGCCATTGCGGGAGAACATCTCCGAACGGGTCATTTCAGAAGTGGAGTGATATCAGCGATGGCAACAGGTTTCTATGGTCTCGTGAGGTCTTACTGCATGCAGCAAGTACCTTACGAGGAGGAGCTTTGTGGTGATAGAAGTCTTTGTGATCGGCGCCGGTGACGATGACGGCACGCATTTTCGAGAACCTGATTATTTAACCATCAACAACAATTCTCGCCTGGCAATCTGACTGAACCCCACCCCTGTCACCTTCATTTGCAGCACCTCGTCCATCAGCATCAGCATGGCGGATTCCACCTCTCCTGCGAACATCACGCCAGCTCAATACCCCGATCTCAACCCGTCGCAGCAAAAGTCGTCTGGCGGCGGCATCCTCAGCAGTAAGGTAAGTAAGCAAACACAAACTTTCCCGGCCGCAGCAGCAGCAGCGGCAGCAGCACCATGGCAGCTACGATGGATGGGAGAGAGAGAGCAGGGAAGCAGCAAGCGGATAGTGGCAGCTTCCAGACAGCGCACATCCGCGTCACTGCCACCCTTTGTCTCTGTCAACTGTCATTGCTGGACTACCACACTGCTCATCTCCCCTCCTCATCCTCCACCAACTGTTATCATCCACTCCGCCACGCAGCCGACGACCTCCGCCAACCCGCCGCTGACCATACACGCCTGCAGTCATCGTCTCAACCTCGACCCGCCAGCATGTCCGCTTCCCCGCCTAACAAGGCCCTCGCAGACGCTTCACAGACCGCACAGCAGACGATGGAGAACATCAAGAACTCCCAGACGGTGCAGTCGGTTGCCAACGGGCCCCTCGCCGACAAGGCGCGCACCGAAGCCACAGCCACCAAGAACGAGTTCAGCAACCTCGCCGCCTCGCGTCAGACGCCCCAAACCCAGACGGCCAACGGCCAGGACCTGACCCATTACCACTCCTTCTTCTACAACCTCTTGTCGTGGGAGAACCCGCGCGCCACCGCTATCAGCTATGCTAGCATCGTTATCCTCGTCTTCGCCACACGCTACCTTCCCATCACCCGCTACACCATGAAGGCGCTGTACATGCTCCTGGGTCTGACAGCCGCCGCCGAGATCATTGGCAAGGTCGCCCTCGGCCAGGGCGTCGCCAGCAAGATGCGGCCCAAGAAGTACTACACCATCCCGCACGAGACGCTCGAGAGCGTGCTCGCCGACACGGAGGAGCTCATCAACTTCTTCGTCATTGAATTCCAGCGCATAGTCTTCGCCGAGAACGTGTATGCCACTGGTGCTGTATGTTGACTCGCACCACCAGAATATGCCCGTGACTTTGCTGACCTCCGAATCTAGGCCTTCATCTCTGCCTTTGTCACCTACTTCCTCGTCAAGATCATGCCCAAGTGGGGTCTATTCCTCTTCTTCACCACCGTCGTCTACTTTGCTCCTCTCGCATACATCAGCAACAAGGAGTTCATCGACGAGCACCTCAACAACGCCTCGACCATTGTCTCCGAGCAGGCCAACCAGGTCCGTGACATCGCCGGTCAGCACGCAAGCAAGGCAGTGGAGGCAAGCCGTAGCGCCATCAAGGACTACAGCTCTCAGGCGTCGGAATTGATCGGCCAGGGCAAGAAGGCCGCAGTGGACAAGGGTATTGTTAAGCCAGAGACCGCCGAGAAGGTTGCATCGGCCACGGTGACCCCGGAGAAGGCAGTCAGCTCCTCTGACTTCCCTTCGGCACCAAAGGTTGAGCCGGTGATTGAATCTACCCAGGTCGAGCCCCTCAACCCTGAGCACCCTGTCACACGCGATGCCGAGCCTCTCCTCGCCTAAACTGCTGGTAGATGCTCTGTCACAATACACACCTGGACATGGAACCTGAGAACGACCTTCAACGACTATGCATTTTGTGGGAGGCGCAAGAAAGTTATGCTTTGTTGCCATTGTCACCTATGAGGTGGCCTTTTTCTGCGGCAACTTTTTCCGGGAGCACGAGACCTGTAACATCACCTACATCAGCGTTGTTCAAAGACACGAGTGAGCGAGCCAGCGAGGAAGCGCGCGGATGTGGTATCATCCAACGTCCTATTGTAGAATGAGCAACGAGATGGTGTTTTAATGAAATGCTTCACATTCGTCTCAATGTTTATCGCTGGTACATCAATGTCACTGCCCACCCGCGAAGACCCCATGCACAGCAGGCGATCTGTTTGCCTTCTCGTAGATCCCATTGGGAAACATATCCATGAAAGATAAGTACATGTATCAGGGCTGAAGCTCTCAGAAAGGCAGGACGCCAACCGATAATCGTCCTGCAGAAGAGTCCCAAACGCCATGCTTATACGCTAGTCAAAAACACTGACAATGTTTCTCTGTCGATCTTATCGCGCATGCGGTCCCTCAAAAATAGCAGGTCTCTCCCCAACCATAGCCGAAGCCGAAGACCGCCTCACAGCCCGAATCGTGCCCCCACCCTGCTGCCACGCAGCCGGACCCAATGCACTCTCCTCCCCACCGTACGCCCTCGGTGGCACCAAGAAAGGGCTCGTAGCTTGTGCACGTTCCGGACTCCCTGGATGATTGAGGAAGGCTTGCTCCATTTCATCGTGACGAGGTTGCAGAAGGGCTTCCTGGCCTGAATCTCGTTTGTGGACTGATCCCTCGGGAGTTGGAGCGGGATCGTAGAGCCATGCGACTTCGGGGTATACCTTTTTATGGGGAAAGGGACCTTTGCCTTGTTGACGACGACGGACGAGGAACATGGCGGCTATTAGGAGGAGGACGACTGCGGCTATTACTCCCGAGACTATTCCTGCGATTTCGCTGTTTTTGATGTGTTCCGATGCTGGAGGTTTAGTTGTGTAGAYCKSKGKGSKSGMYSTWKYWKYWRAARRWRRAGTTGATGATGTCGGCGATGCTGTTGTTGAGGAGGGCGTTGTTGATAAGGGTATTTTCGAAGAAGGATTCTGTTCTGGACTTGGTGAGGATTCTGAAGATGGAAAGAGTAGGATTTGAGGTGTTGGTTCTGATTCTGCACTTGTGCCTTGCGGTGCTTGCGATACTTGCGGTGCTTGCGGTGCTTCCGGTGCTTGCGGTGCTTGCGGTGCTATCCATTCGGGTCGGAGGTTGTACTTGGAGGCGATGGCGACTGCTGCAGCGCTTGGTAGAGCGTCGAATAAGATTGACAGAGCATTTGCAGTGGCTGATGGGTTGTTCTCCAGAGCTATGGGTGGCCGAGTGTACTCTGGATCTGTTGCAGCCATTGTAGCATCGAGTGCAGAAATCATGCTGACCAAAGGACCCGTCGGTCGTGACGGATCGTGCCATGTCGAAGTAGGTTGTCCATCATTGAAAGTGGTAGCGCTTGGAGTTATTCCTCCGAGGCCGAACGTCGACATTGAATCGGCCTGTGGAGACACTCTGGGTTTGCAGCTTCACAAAGTGGTAGGGGGACAAGCAGACGAAGCCTTGCTGGGTTGTTTGTTGCCTCTGGCATGTGAGTCCGTTCACTCGCGTAGTGGGACGCTTCGGAGTAATGATGCAGAGGGTTGTCGTGAAGGTCAACTCGACGTTACCCAGTTCCGATGGTTGAGTACTGGCGAGAGATTTAACGGGGACCTGCAGCAGCTCTTCTTCCGTCGTTTCAAATCGTGCGGAACAGGTTCTCTCGGAGGTAGATCGAGAATAATTGCTCTGATCGGGAAATCGCTGGAGAAGGATAGCGCGAGCAATTTCATTGAAAACTTGCGTGAAGTTTTGCCTCAGCGGTGATACAAGAGGTTTGCAGAAGTGCAAGGGTACCGTTGTATGAGTTTCCTGCACAACAAACGTTAGATGGTTGACGGTTGAACCGCAAAGTCAACCAACCCACGAGGATCTCTCATGCCTCGGACCCGTTGTCAGACCAGACCAGAGACCACCACGACAACGAATCTCGGCCAGTTCAGCACGATACGGCTCAGAGAACAAGAAAGGTGAAAAAGCGTCGAAGAGAGAATTGGCTCGGCGGCTTGGCCACGACTCAAGGCACAGAGATGAAACGGCCAGGTCTCCGCCAGGCACATGTGTTCTGTGAAATAGGGTGCCAAAATCGCATGATGTGTTCGCACTTACATGTTATATCGATCCTTGAGCACGACAGAATGCCGCCAGGCACTGCCTCGCAGCCTGCCGGAGAGAGCTTCGAAGCAGGTTCTGGTAGAGGACTAGAGCATGGCCGTTGTACAATCAAGGCGCCAACGGATTGATCATGCTGTTTTCGCGAGAGAGCGAGGCAATGGGAGACACCAAGGCTGTCGATTGCTAATCTTGGTCTTGACCTGCATGAGGCGAGGCGCAGTGTGACAGACCAACAGCTATTTCTGGATGCGGTGCATGTTTACGGTGGACTTTTAGCGACTTCCCTGCAACAACGCGATCTAATATAGCTTAACGCCACTAAGTGGAGTAATTTCACACCTCGCTTATTAATTTAATTGCCCGTACAATTACATGTAATAAACGTCGTTATTTGCTTATATGTATGTGATATTACCGTCCCGTTATTACTTAGTTACCGGTCCTAATATGTAACGGGTTTCGGTTACCTATATCTTACTTTAATGCTGCTATTATGCACATACTTCTGCTAGTAACTTATTATACGCGTAAGAGTAATATTTATGTGCTATAAGACTCTTTCCTCTACCCTTCTACCGTCTCCCCTAGTCCTCCTAACAACTACTACATTTAATACTCTAATTAGCACTCTTACTACCTATCCTCCCCTCTTTGCTCTATTCTACCTCTCCGTATAATAACCGAGAAGAAAGTTCGCCGCTTCGGTATAGGCGACGTCGACCTATTAGATATATACTACTCGTTAGACGATAATAGTAATCTATACCTTATAGTTAACGACGGTAATATAAGTAAAGATAATCGCCTTACCTAGACGAGACTAACTAGTATAATCTAGCTTAAGACTAGTRGCCTCTATATTACTAAGGAATAGGCGGAGATAATCGATACGGAGAGTAGCTACGCCCCGAAAATTAAGAAGACCTAGGACCCGGCGAAGTAGATAATRYTTARAGACCGTAAGAAYACTATAGACTCGATAATTATYTAGAGCCGGTTAGTATAATTACTTCTAATTAAGATCCGAGCATCCTTACTAATAGATTCGTAGCGGTAATATTATTAAYTAGGAATRTACCGCCTRCYAAGGCCGGCCGATCCTAAATAAGAACGAGCGAAAAGAGGGCAGAGGCCCTTAGAAGGTACTCTTTCTCCGCCTTCCTCCTATATAAAGATGTTTAAAGCTAATAATAGCAGGAATATATAAAATAGGAGCATATAATAGAGGGTACCTATAGAAATTGCATCTAGAATAGTAAGAAGAACTTATGCTCCGTAAACACCTTAAACGACCGCATCCTTAAGCATAAATAGAGCGAGAATGCTAGTAATAACCCTAATATAGTAGGYAATRCGGCAGATCCTTAGTAYAAGGGCATAAGATTCCCCCGTAAGGCAAGTACGAAGRAGGCGAGCCGTAGTAAGGGAAAAGGCAAATAGTAGAGGCTATCTCCTCCTCTAGGTAGTATAATAGTACTAAAGTRGTTTTAGAGGTAGGTGTAGAGCTAGCTCTAGAGCTTATTATTTCTTTCTCTCTCCCCTTTTCCTTTTATAAGATATTCTATTTCCTTTATAGAACTAAATTAATAATCGGAGTRTATACCCTTTCTCTAGTACTATTATACGGCTACTATTTATARAGAGAAGGGTTTTATCTCGGTAGAATGYAGRTGTCCCTTTTTCTATACTTTRTATTYACTTTRCTTATTTTCGAAAATAAGACTATATCGCTATTCCGCCTCTCGTATTCCTCGAGTATRCTATYRTTCCCTTTTACTATTATACGCATACTCYRTAAGGAGAAAGCAYAAGATATTTRTAAAATAGCTAAGTCCCCGTTTTATTTACTTTATATRTTCTCTYCTAAGTAATAACACCTRCCGGGGAGCGAGCACGTRTATTACGTATTACTTACTTCCGACCGGTATAAGTAGTATTAGGTGCTATTATGCATATRCTAGAYAGAGCTTTATAGYAGTAAYTATAAAATAGCACTCTCTTTTAAATTCCTTTTCCTTATACCTTTACTAAYATTCTACGGYATTAAACATAGTAATTAACATCCTTTTACTATATTAAYACCTCTTCCCTCCTCTACCCCTCCCCGTATAAAGCGCGACTACTACGATAGCGACTATAGAGTTCCGGCTATAGTTGCTTAACCTTAGTATCGATAAAGYAGGAAGGCGTAGAGTCGACTACCGTAGAACTAAAGTAAGAGTTAAAACGCTAGAYAATATCTTTAGGACATTTAGACTAACTAGTACAAAAYAGCTCCGAGATRCTAGCCTTCTCTTTACCCTACTCCTCTAAGACGAGATAGACGATAAGGCTAGCTACCGGTTTTCGATAAGGGATCCTACGTAGGACCTAGCTAAGCGTATTAAGTATCGTTAGTTATATACAACCTCTCTACTTATCTAGAGCCGGTTAGTATAATTATTTCTAGTTAAGGTCTAAGCATCCTTACTAATAGATTCGTAGCGGTAGCGTTATTGTAAGGGTAAAGATATAGCAATGTATTAGACACCCGTAATTACTCGATTAGAGATAAGACTAATTCTTACGGGTTAAATGTGCGCTATGCGTAGGAGTTATGCATACGCTAAGCCTACGCTAAGCAGTTAGGTTATATTATACTCCCTTCTCTAAGGTTGGTTAATCTAGCTACCTCTATTAATCCTNTATGCATACGCTAAGCCTACGCTAAGCAGTTAGGTTATATTATACTCCCTTCTCTAAGGTTGGTTAATCTAGCTACCTCTATTAATCCTGTTATTGCAAGGGCTCTTATACGGCCCTTATAATTACCTCCTTCCCCCTATACGAACTAGCCTTAGTTCGTGGTCTTAGGAAATAGAGGCGCGCGCGCGTCGCATACGTCGCGCTCGGGGTCCGTAGACTCTATAGGGTGAAGTGCCTATTTTCTAAGCAACCTTCGGGCTATTTATATAAAAGCCGGCTAGTTAAACTAGCTATATAGGATGTAGCCGCTTTTAGAACTTTATCCTCCTTCTAGTAGGCCAAATGCCGTACCTAGAAGGGCGAGGGTTTAATTCCCTTAATAACCGCTGCTCGATAAGAGGGTTAATAAGTCCCCTACTACGCGGCGTATACGTTACCGCTGCTGTCCGCAAGGGTCTTATATCTACAGATCTCTAAGTAGGTTGTTTGCTAAGTAATACACCCTAGTAACTACCTCTTATTAATATTCTTTCTGCCTTATAGATTTCTCTTCTAAACATCTACTCTTTATTATGCCGCTACGTACTCCCCGTAAGCGTAGCGCACCCGACCCGCCGGCGACCCCCGCTTAAGCGTCGGTAAGTAAGCGCCGCGCCGTCGAGGTGCCTACGGCCTATCGCCGCTACACGCGGTTAGTATACCTTCGTATTAGGTATCGCTATAACGCTATCTTTAGCTCGTTTAAGCGCAAGTACGACTACTATAAGTAAGTAACGCTTATTCGAGACGCCTGCTCCTCTCTTACGTAGCGCTAACTTCCCTTAAAGGAACAATTATTATAAGTATAAACCCGTACCGGTAGCGATGCGCCTACGCTACGACAGCGTTATAGCTACGGCCTACGAGCTTAATCTAGTAGATGCTACTATATAGAAGGGCAGTTAGGAGGAAGCGGCTTATAAGGCGGCGGCAAACACCTTTAGTATTAAGTTAGATGCTTAGATCTATATTAACGAGCCTACCTCGGGTATACGGCGTATAAGTAGCGTAGTCGAGGCGCCTAATC
>NW_019716288.1:15785-17786 GCF_900074925.1 Ramularia collo-cygni | reverse complement strand
GCAGTTATAGGAGGCCAGAATAGGAAGAAAATCTTGCTTAATAAAGTTTTGTTTGTACCTGATTTAGGAGTTAATCTTGTTTCTTAGAATTAGTTTAGCTATTAGTATAGTGTTTAACTACCCTAGTTTACTCTAGTATTACAGGATAGAACTCCTATTATCTAGACTAGAATCTAGAATAGTGTTCTATTTATTTTAGAAGTTTTAGAGTCCCTCTAGGAGAGGGCTCTTATTTTATTAGTAAAAGMAGAAAAGGAAGAAAGTAAGGAAATAGGATTTGCTATAAGAGAGTTACTAAATTAGTAGGAGCTTTAGCACAGAAGATTTAGCCATTTTAGCAAGAATCTTCTTAAGAATGTCCACAAAGTAATAGACTTAAAGGATCTAATCTAACTCCTAGAAGACTATAAGGAAAAGTGCAGAGTCTATACTCTTATAAAGATAAAGAAAYATAAAGGGAAAGTTACTAAGAGAAAACCTTAGGTACTTAAGCTTATGTCCCTAGACATCTATAGCCCTCTCCTAAAGTCCAGATTAGGATATTAATACTAGCTAGAAGTTGTTAACAACTTCTTAAGGAAGAAATAGGGATACCTACTTATTAGTAGAGAGGATGCCCTAGCTGCTCTAAAAATCTAGAAGCTAAAAGCTAAAAGAAAAACATCTYTAAAATTAAAGACAACAAGATTAGACAATGCACCTAAACTTACTAGTCTACTAAAACAGTAGGAGAAGGATTTAGGAATCCACTTTAACACGATAGATGCATATAATTCTATTTAGAATAGAGTTGTAGAAAGATCTATCTAAAYATTAGAAGATGTAGTAAGGGCAATAATTAAAGAATTAGGAATGCTAATTAAGTTTTAGCCTAAAGCCCTAGTAGCCTAGTTTAAAATAAGGAACAGGCTGCTAAATAGTCCTAAAGTTAAAGGCTTTAAGCTATTACCTAAAGAAGCATTTATAGGAATAAAGCCGACTATATATTATCTAAGAGTTTAGGGGTGCTAAGCTATTATGTATATAGACCTAAAATCCCAACCTAGATAGGTAAGGAGTAACAAACTTATAAACAGAGGAAAGGATGCAGTATTTGTAGGATATATTAAAGGAACATTAAAATCCTGGCTTTTCTAGGATCTAGATATAAGAGCTGTAAAATAGCACTTAAATGTGGTATTCTTTAAAGAAAAGAGGGGGGGTAATTTGGATTTAAAGTTTTAATCTAAGCATCTTTCCTTAAATGCACTACAGAGAAAACCACTTAGAAGGCTAGCTAATATACTAAGACCTAAACCTATTCTAATCTAGGAACCTGTAACTAAAAAGTTAGCCCCTATAGCATTTGTTTAGATTCCTCCTCCCCTAGCAAATATAGGGGAATTCCAGAAAATTAAGGACTAAGTTAATTCTCCACCTTAGGTAGAGTAAAGAAAGAGAAAAGCCACAAGTAATGTAGAAGGATTTAAATCTAAATCCAAAGGACTAAAAGTCTTTTAGGAGACAAGCTAAGAGAGGCTAAAGGATCAGAATCCTAATAGAGAAGTAATAGAGATTATATAGGCCCTATTAGCTATAATCTCTAAACTAGGCTAGGACCTAGAAATACAAGACATCTTCTATAAACTTACTTTCTCTGCAACAGCTACCTAAACTATATACTAGCAGAATATCCTAGTTCTAGCTACCTATAAGGAAGTAGTAGGAGATAAAGAATAGGGAGCAATATAGATAGAAGTAATCTAGAAGGAACTGGATTTACTTATAAGCAACTAGACCTAGGAACTAACTATTGCTCTAAAAGGATTAAACCTTATAACCTTAAAATAGGTCTTTGCTATAAAAAGATTAGCAAGTAGTGCCCTTAATAAGTTAAAAGCAAGACTTATAGTAAGGGGTTTTTTATAGAAATATAGGATTAACTTTAAGGAGACTTTTGCACTAACTGTTAGATATAAAACCTTAAGAACATTTATAGCTGTAGTCTATAAGGAAGACTAG
>NW_019716288.1:4271-11840 GCF_900074925.1 Ramularia collo-cygni | reverse complement strand
GTTAGGTTATATTATACTCCCTTCTCTAAGGTTAGTTAATCTAGCTACCTCTATTAATCCTATTATTATAAGGGCTCTTACACGGCCCTTATACTCGCGCACGTATAGGCCTTCCTTAAGCCCTTTAACGAGGTTACGTTAAAGGCTAAAGGTTATAGCACTACGCTAGACGCTGTCTAAGAGAGTATAGAGTTTATTAGCGACTATATTACTAACGCTCGTAGTAATAGCGTATCTAAGCTAAAGGAGCCTATTAAGCTTGCCGAGCGTCTCTTTCTTAAGTACTATAAACTACTAGACGTGTCCGGAGCCTATATAGCTATAATACTACTCTATCTAGAGCGCCGAGTAGCATAGCTAAAGATATAGTAGTATAGCGATAAGGCTAGTTAGTACATAGGCGCATTAAAGCGTATAAGGTCGCTCTAGTAATCCTATAAGGACAAACTCTAGCCTTATACGTAGAGCGACAATATACTAGAGCCGCTATCCGTATTCGACCGCTTTCGAGCTAAGGCTAGTATTCTAAAGACATACGATAATTTCGATAGTTTCGTAAACGCTCCGCCTATAGTACTACTAACTAATATAACAGCTATTAAGTAGTAGATGTAGCCGTTTATAAGACAGGCCTATCTAGCTCTTTTATAGCTAGCTATTAACATCCTCTTAGCTTTCGTAATATCCGCTAAGAGCGAGCGTACGTTTAGCAAAATACGAAGAACTATCGATTAGTTACGCTCTTAGCTACTTAGCGACACTATCCGGTTAATTAAGCTCTCGAAGGATTAGCACCGCTATAGCTTTACTATACCTACTATAGGGGGGGTAGCGGCGATAATAGAGGTAGCGGAGACTATAGGGGGTACGGAGGATAATAATATTAACGATAGCAGCGATAGCCTCTTTATATAACTAGTTACTTACTTAATTACCTAACTAACTACTCGAGTAGTTAAATACTTAATAATTAACTAACTACTAGCCTTAGAAGTCAATTAAGTTAAAAGTCAAACTCTATAATAGCGTCTCCTAGGGGAAAAGCGCTAGTAACTAGAATACAGCACACTCAAATCATCGAGCGATAGAAGGTTGGAGGTTACAGTCGAGCACGACAAGGCGGAGCCACACGTGCCGAGCAAGGACTTGTGCGATCATCAAGCATGACGTCTTATCTATTTTCCTTGGCAAATCCTTCCAAGACCCACAATTTGGACGGATTGGGAAGCCAAGTCGGATGAAGGAATCCAATCAATCATCTTCCGATGTTGGTCCGGCGGTGCACTTTTTACATTAAATATGTACATGCACGCACGTCTGCCACTCACGATCTTACTCGGAGGTGTTGTATATGAGATTGTCACACCTTGAAATTCTTCTTCCCACACGATACGACCCTCGAAAAGGTACTCTTGAGAATCGATACAATCGTGCTATCGGGACATTTCCCTCGCTAAGCAAGGCGATGCATCAGGAACCAATTACATGGAGATTCCAACTTGAAGTGCATTTCTAACTGAAGTGGATCAAATCCATGTATCAGTTCTAATAAGCCGTCGATGATTCACATGGAAGGATTCAATGTCTACCTTTAAGGCCGCAGATGTGACAGGAGTATCGAGCGACTGAGGGCTGACTCTCTCAATCCATGCTCGTGCGCTGAGAAGTAGTAACATTCCGGGGTGATGAATAATCTTGTACACASTGGAGAGAGCAAGAAATCTGAGGCGGCGTACAAAATTTCTTCGTAATCAGGGCTGCAAGAATGGGAAAGAGTTCAATGTCCGGCCCCTAAACCGCCCGGTATCACCATCATCCTCGACTCTAATACCTCCCTCCACGTAGCTATAAGGGCGACCTCTTTCGCGAATAGCTTACTCATAATATCTCTCACCAAGCGTTAGCATATAGGATACCTGTAGACTCCGACTGGGAAAGTCGTAATAGCACGAAACTAAAGCCTCCACAACGTAAAGAATAACTCTCTCCATTTAGCTAACCAATCTTCATTACAATTCGATACGATGTCTCAACGCAAGATATGACGATCTCGCGAGCTCCCACCCGGGAAATGGTCCTCCTCTTCGCTACCGACAATTGTAACATTATCGAGTCGGATCTGTTATTCTATGAGGTCGTTACCATGGTGTTTTCCATCGCTGCTAGTCTACGTGGCATTGGCTAGTTAAGTACTACGGCGGGTTTGATAGCCACTGGTCGAGGTTGTTATGAAGTGATTAAGGGGGGCTGTGGAGGAGAGTCTGATGACCTTCCATCCACTCACTTATCAAGAATATCCTCATCTCTAACATCCAAAATCAACATATGTCCTGGGGAATGCCCAATCACTACTCCCGGAATTCTCGCCTTCGTCACGGCTTCCTGCGGCGTAACACCACATCCCCAAAATACAGGCACATAACCATCCTCCTCCTCCCCTTCCTCTTTCCTCCTCACCACAACCTTCCCTTCCCCATCAACAGGCCCATCCCCCCAATCCGGCAAATCCAAATCCCTCCCGACCCCAAGAATCCTCTCCACCCCCTCCCATCCCCACCCCACAGGTTCCCCATGCGTAACCCCAAACCTCCTCGTAACTTCCCTCACCCGCTGCACTTGACTCTCACGATACAACCGCATACTAACCACCATATTCACATCCCCGGGAGAAAAAACCCCCGAGGGGGAAAGTGGGAGAAAGGAACGATACATGGAAACATTCCTCTTGAATTTCACATGCGGAGGTACGAGTCCCATATTTTCCAATGCGGATTCAAAGGAATAGGAACATCCTATTAGGAACGCTACGTGATCTTCCTCCCGCCACAAATTCTTGATATCCGGAACTCCAGCATTTTGTAGTATCCCGTCGACGTACACATTATATCTAGGTACATCGGTGCGGATATCGAGATCCACGGCCAGATTCTCGGATGCGATTCCTGGGATACAAGAGGTGAAATTTGTAAAGTCGCCGGGGTGGGCGGAGTAGGCGAGTAAGGGACATGGAATGGGGTTTTGGGTGCAGAGATTGTGGAAGTCTGAGGCGTAAATTGAGGGGAGGATGAGGAGGTTTGCTTGGATGTGGCCTGGGGCGAGACCGCTGGTTGGTTGGGAGAGAGTGTTGGAACGGGCGAGGAGGCGGATTTCGTGGGCGGGATTTTGGGGGAGGGACATTTTCGGGGGGATTTCTTGGTTGTTCTGCGTGTTTGGAGAAAGGAAAGTTGAACTTGGAGAGATGTTATCTCACGACTCACACAACATACATATCAGCTCGCTATCTAGGAGCTTGGCCGAGATATTGGCCGAAAATGTTCAAGTTTGTGAGCGCGGGCAAGCTTTTTTGTCATTATCATGAATGGCGACGAGGTGCTGCCCTTGTGTTGGATCAATCTCGATCCAACACAAATCTCGATCCAACACAAGATTTAATCCATTTTCTTCATCATTTCGATCACAGGCTGATGATGCTGGGCTGGGGATGCCTCCTCCCTCGTGGAGATTAGATTAGAATGTCTTGGGCTCCGTGGACGGGGGAGAGGTTTTTATTTTTGTTTTCGGGGATTTGATTTTGATGATAGGAGAGTGAGTTGGAGAGGGTGAATCTTGTTTTACGGGTCTAGAAGGCCGGGATTACCTTATTCCATCCCGGGGAAGCGTGATGCATTCGCAAGTGAGAATTAGATGTGCGGATTCGGTGAGTGAGGGGGGAATCTGTGCAGGCGAGCGGGAGAGTGAGGAAGAAGATCACAGAAGAGAAGAGAAGGTAGAGAAGGTAGGTAGAGAAGGAAGGTTTGGAGGGAGAAGATGTACCAGAAGAGCATTCCTTGAGCGCCAGACAGGTCACGATTGGTGCGTTCGGGTAGAGAATGCACCGTTCCTTCCTGCCGTTTGATATCCGGTCGTACCTGCAGGGCAGCAGTTCAATATCCCATCCCATCYAATCGGGAAGGCGCGACTGTCGCATTAGCCATCCCATTCACCTCTCACTCTCCCATGACAAGACCTAGACATACGTGCATGCACGATGGATTGGGTCAAGATGAGATGCAATTCGGTTGTGCAGACTCTTATTCTCATTGTATTTTGATCATCAGTCCTCAGCCGTCTTGTCCATGCCATCTCTGAACACACTCGCAACCCGACCGATGAAAGACGCCATTCCCATTCCCAGATTCCCCGCTATTTTCCTCCCATGTTTCGCCCTTGCATCCATGGCAGTCGAAGAAGGAGAAGGGGAAGAAGAAGAAGGAATTCGCATGCCGTTTCGCTTTCAAGTCACAAGGTTGGAGAGGTCCATTTGCCCATTTCGCCGTGAGGATTTACTTTTCGTCCGGAAGTCCATATTTATGCGACGACCTGTGGTGTATTAGCCCGAATTATTCCATTTCCCTCCACATCAGGATGAGTATACCTTGACGGCGAAGTTGCGCTGGGGGAAATGTCTCTGCTTCTTCTTTTGCTTCTCAGTGACGCGAGCGGCATCCTCGGGGCTTAATCGGCGACGGATGGCGCGGGTCTGCTTGGGGCGGAGGTCGRGAGGCATGTACTTCTTGCCGGAGTAGAAGAGGCGGAGCTGCGAGCGCTGGTTCGCGTTGATGATGGTCAAGACGCGGGCAATCGACTTGCGCACATCGTGGCTGAAGAAATGTCCTGTTAGCCTGCCGTCTGCGTGTGTTGTTGTCCATTTCCATTTCCGCCATGTCCCACATCCGCGCGTGTCCCATTTCCATCCTCCCTCATATCCCCACCTTTCAATCCACATACATTTTGTTCAGCTTGGAGCCGGCGCCACCAGCAATCTTCTGGGTGCGGAGCTGGACGAGCTCCTGCTTGAGCTCATCGAGTTGCTTCTGCAACTCGTCCTTGTTCTTGCCCCAGAGCGCTTGAGCCTTGACCTTTCCGGAAGACTGGCATTGAATTAGTGGGAGGCACGCGCAAACAATACCTCATGGGGTATGTTGGGAATAATCTCACCATTGTGCTGGACTGGACTGTGTGGGTTAGTTGAGTCGGTGGGGGGATGAGGGAGCGTCGTCGTCGTGGATGTGAGGTGTCGGCAAATTGTGTGTCGAGTGCGGAAAGAGCCAAGACTGCGGATCCACCGTGGTTTGGCCGGTGATTGGTGGATGCTCATGCAGGGATGCCTCAGTCGTCGGTCAACAATGATGCGATGCCGACATCTCCTTGGGTTGTGCTGTGTTGCGTGCGCATGTGATTTCATTGATGTTGTCCTCCAACATGGCCAGCACATCCAGCTGGGCGCAACAGCGAACTGAAGCTCGAGCGGCCGAAAGTAAAGTAAATTCCCCCTCGCTGTCCTCTATCCATACATCCAACTAACATTGACCTCTCCTCTCCCGACCGAATCGCTCTTCCACACCTACGCCCAATATGCCTCGCAAACCAACCTGGAGGCCCAACCTTCCCCCGAAGAACTGCGCATTGAATCGCAACTCAACGACATGCTCGAATCAGTACGTACTCTCCCCTCCACCTCCATCAAATCCATCCCCCCAATCTAATCAAATGCATGAAAACAGAGAACAAACCTCCTCTCCGCCCTGGCACGAACCCTCGACAGCGAAACCACACCCTCAGCCCTAAAATCCACCAACCTCGCCCGCCACCGCGAAATCCTCTCCCAACACCGCGCCGAACTCCTCCGTCTAAAATCCCAAATCTCCCAAGCCCGCAACCGCGCCAACCTCCTCTCCACCGTCCGCTCCGACATCTCCGCCCACCGCTCCTCGGAAGCCGAATACATGCTCGACGAGCGAGCCCGACTGCAGAATTCCCACTCCATGGCCGATGGGGTTTTGAGTCAGGCGTATGCCGTGCAGGAGAATTTCGCTGTGCAGAGGGAGACGTTGGTGGGGATTCAGAGGAGGATTACGGGCGCTGCGGCCAGGGTTCCGGGGATTAATGGGTTGATGCAGAGGATTGGGAGTAAGAGGCGGAGGGATGGGATTATTTTGGGTTCGTTTATTGCTTTTTGCTTTTTGGTTCTTTGGTGGTTTTGGTGAGGTGGGTTGATGGAAGGGATGATTGTATTTTTTTTCTTTGGCAGCGAGGCGTTGGGGTGTTTTATTATCAGCATCTTCATCATCATCTTTGTGKGGCTTTGGGATGGTGCATGAGCTGCTTCTTGGCCAGGACGGTCAACAAGGTCCACAGACCAGACAGAAGAGGAAATCAAAGGACAGTTCTCAGGAAAGCTTCAGTGGCCCGCTCACATCGATACCTGCCTCCAATGCGTGCTTACTCCACGACGCTTTCCCCCTTCGCTTGATCCATGCAAGGGGAAGCACTCTCAATGAATAGATATCACTTCARGAGAAAGAGGGCAAGATGCACAATTTATCCATTGCTTCAAATGGATTGGTAGAATCAAGAAGAAATCCCAGCGAAGTTCTAGATCATATTGCATTGCTGGGTCGATGTTCGGATGACATGGTCTGTCCATCTATCTATGCATCGACTCAATAAGCAGCTAGCTGTCTTTCGTGTGTTTATTTATCGTGGGGCGAGAGAAGGCTACGGTGTAGTCTAGAGTAAGGTGCCGCAATCTACCTCTAATATCTCGTTATACTTACCTATATCCCCTTTAGATCCTAAAGCTTATCCTATCTATTACTACCTAAAAGGCTCTCGCCCTTACTTCCTTTATTATACGATTAATATTTAACTTAGAAAACTCCCGCGTCCTCCTACTCTACGCCTATCTAGCAATCTAGAAGACTTTTTAATAATATACTTATAGGCGAAGCTACTTTATAGCTTAGGGACTACTATAAGACTTAGTAATATGTTATTTTCCGCTATAATTCTTAAAATTTATCTACGAGAGAGTAGTTATAGAAGCACTAGATAAGAAAGTATAATAAAGTTAAAAGTACACGCTAATAACGTAAGCTAGTAAATAAATTAGAGTAAGTAGAGCTATCGATATAAGGATTATTCGCTAGAACAAATTATCCTTATTTATTCCCGCTATAGACCTAATGTATTACTCTCTATAGAATCGACGATTTTCGGCCTACTAGATTCCTAACTACTAGTAGAGTAGCCTATTAATTAAGCGAGGGAGTAGTTAAGGGCGCTAATCTTACCGATACTTCCTTATATCGATAGCTCTAGAAGTAAGGGCGTGTAAAATTAAAGGTTACCGCCCTACCTAAAAAGGTAATAGTTATTAGAAAGTGCAGTTATAGAATAGCTGTATATCTAATATAATAGAGAGCTAAGTAGCTATAAGGTTATATAACTCTATATAGGGTAAAATCTCTTCTTAAGAGATAGAGACATATCTCTAGATAATTAACTTAATTAACATATTAGTTCCTACTTTTAAGTACTGCCTATCGGAGATAGTAAGCTAGTTAAAGATTAAGATACTCTTATACTTTACCCCTAAAATTCTACGAACCTCCGACTAATATTTAATAGGTTATAAGCCCGGGTTTACCGAAGGAAAAAGACCTTAACCTTAAAGTAGTAAAGGTTTCTCCTACCTTATAAAGCTAATATAGAAAGGATACTAGTTTCTAGTACCCTATCTTATACTAC
>NW_019716288.1:0-2476 GCF_900074925.1 Ramularia collo-cygni | reverse complement strand
AAGCTTTAAAATATAAAGCTAATTCTAGTTTCTAGTAGCTTGCTTTAATCTATATAGGCTTCTTAGGATTTTTAGGACTTAGCTAGGGGGAAGATTTACTCCTTTAGGTAGGGCTATAAAAATGTCTTCTTAAAGGTAACTATTTATAAAAGCACTATTAACATCTATAAGATAGAGTTCCTAGTCTTCCTTATAGACTATAGCTATAAATGTTCTTAAGGTTTTATATCTAATAGTTAGTATAAAAGTCTYCTTAAAGTTAATCCTATATTTCTATAAAAAACCCCTTACTATAAGTCTTACTTTTAACTTATTAAGGGTACTACTTACTAATCTTTTTATAGTAAAGACCTATTTTAAGGTTATAAGGTTTAATCCTTTTAGAGTAATAGTTAGTTCCTAGGTCTAGTTGTTTATAAGTAAATCTAGTTCCTTCTAGATTACTTCTATTTATATTACTCCCTATTCTTTATCTCCTACTACTTCCTTATAGGTAGCTAGAACTAGGATATTCTACTAGTATATAGTCTAAGTAGCTATTATAGAGAAAGCAAGTTTATAAAAGATATCTTATATTTCTAGGTCCTAGCCTAGTTTAGAGATTATAGCTAATAGGGCCTATATAATCTCTATTACTTCTCTATTAGGATTCTAATTCTTTAGCCTTTCTTAGCTTATCTCCTAAAGGACTCTTAGTCCTTTAGATTTAGCTTTAAATCCTTCTATATTACTTATAGCTTTTCTCTTTCTTTACTCTACTTAAGGTAGAGAATTAACTTAGTCCTTAATTTTCTAGAATTCCCCTATATTTACTAGGGTAGGAGGAATCTAAATAAATGCTATAGGGGCTAACTTTTTAGTTATAGGTTCCTAGATTAGAATAGGTTTAGGTCTTAGTATATTAGCTAGCCTTCTAAGTAGTTTTCTCTATAGTATATTTAAGGAAAGATACTTAGATTAAAACTTTAAATCTAAATTACCCCCCCTCTTTTCCTTAAAGAATACTATATTTAAGTGCTATTTTATAGCTCTTATATCTAGATCCTAGAAAAGCTAGGATTTTAATATTTCTTTAATATATCCTATAAATACTATATCCTTTCCTCTATTTATAAGTTTGTTACTTCTTACCTATCTAGGTTAGGATTTTAGGTCTATATATATAATAGCTTAGTACCCCTAAACTCTTAGATAATATATAGTTAGCTTAATTCTTATAAATGCTTCTTTAGGTAATAGCTTAAAGCCTTTAACTTTAGGACTATTTAGCAGCCTATTCCTTATTTTAAACTAGGCTACTAGGGCTTTAGGCTAAAACTTAATTAGTATTTCTAATTCTTTAATTATTGCCCTTACTACATCTTCTAATATTTAGATAGATCTTTTTATAACTCTATTCTAAATAGAATTATATATATCTATTATATTAAAGTAGATTCCTAAATCCTTCTCCTACTATTTTAGTAGACTAGTAAGTTTAGGTGCATTATCTAATCTTATTATCTTTAATTTTAAAGATATTTTTCTTTTAGCTTTTAGCTTCTAGATTTTTAGAGTAGCTAGGGTATCCTCTCTACTAATAAGTAGGTATCCCTATTTCTTCCTTAAGAAGTTATTAATAACTTCTAGCTAGTATTAATATCCTAATCTAGACTTTAGGAGAGGGCTATAGATATTTAGGGATATAAGCTTAAGTACCTAAGGTTTTCTCTTAGTAACTCTTCCTTTATATTTCTTTATCTTTATAAGAGTATAAACTCTGCACTTTTTCTTATAGTCTTCTAGGAGTTAGATTAGATCCTTTAAGTCTATTACTTTATAGATATTTTTAAGAAGATTCTTACTAAAATAGCTAAATCTTCTATACTAAAGCTCCTACTAATTTAGTAACTCTCTTATAGTAAATCCTATTTCCTTACTTTCTTCCTTTTCTTCTTTTACTAATAAAATAAGAGCTCTCTTCTAAAGGGATTCTAAAACTTCTAAAATAAATAGTATACTATTCTAGATTCTAGTCTAGATAATAGGAGTTCTATCCTATAATACTAGAGTAAACTAAGGTAGTTAAATACTATACTAATAGCTAAACTAATTCTAAGAAATAAGATTAACTCCTAAATTAAGTATAAATAAAACTTTATTAAGTAAGATTTTCTTCTTATTCTAGCCTCCTATAACTGCTTTTCCCTTATATATAGCTTGTAGCTATCTACCTCTAACCTTAATCTATTTCTTCCTTTAAAGTGGAATTATAGATCTAAAGAGTTATAGTTAGTTAGTTATATAGGATAAGGTATAGGAGTCTAGTAACTATTCTAAGGAGGTTAACTTGCCTTTTGCCTCTAAAGAAGAATATGCAATCTTATTAGTTTCCTCCTTAAATTAGGATAAGGTAGCACTTAATAAGGTTAGAGATAATTCCCTAGATTAGGCTTATTTAGTAAGGAATGCTTTCTTAGTAGTCTTCCTTATTTTC
>NW_019716256.1:2146737-2148954 GCF_900074925.1 Ramularia collo-cygni | reverse complement strand
TATAAGGGTAAAGATGTAGCAATGTATTAGACACCCGTAATTACTCGATTAGAGATAAGACTAATTCTTGTAGGTTAAATGTACGCTATGCGTAGAAGTTATGTATGCGCTAAGCCTACGCTAAGCAGTTAGGTTATATTACACTCCCTTCTCTAAGGTTAGTTAATCTAGCTACCTCTATTAATCCTGTTATTATAAGGGCTCTTACACGGCCCTTATAATTACCTCCTTCCCCCTATACGAACTAGCCTTAGTTCGGGGGCTTAGGAATAGAGGCGCGCGCGCGTCGTATACGTCGCGCTCGGGGTCCGTAGACTCTATATAGTAAAGTGCCTATTTTCTAAGCAACCTTCGGGCTATTTATATAAAAGCCGGCTAGTTAAACTAGCTATATAGGAAGTAGCCGCTTTCGGAACTTTATCCTCCTTCTAGTAGGCTAAATACCGTACCTAGAAGGGCGAGGGTTTAATTCCCTTAATAACCGCTGCTCGATAAGAGGGTTAATAAGTCCCCTACTACGCGGCGTATACGTTACCGCTACTATCCGTAAGGGKCTTATATCTATAGATCTCTAAGTAGGTTATTTSCTAAGTAACCTACCCTAGTAACTACCCCTTATTAACATTCTTYCTAYCTTATAGATTTCTCTTCTATATATCTAYTCTTTATTATACCGCTACGTACTCCCTATAAGCGTCGCGTATTCGACCYGCCGGTAACTCCCGCTTAAGCGTCGGCGAGTAAGCGCCGCGCCGTCGAGGTGCCTACGGCCTATCGCCGCTATACGTAGTTAGTATACCTTCGTATTAGCTATCGCTATAACGCTATCTTTAGCGCGTTTAAGCGCAAGTRCGACTACTATAAGTAAGTAACGCTTATTCGAGACGCCTACTCCTCTCTTAYRTAGCGCTAACTTCCCTTAAAGGAAYAATTATTATAAGTATAAACCYGTACCGGTAGCGATGCGCCTACGCTATAATAGCGTTATAGCTACGGCYTACGAGCTTAATCTAGTAGATACTACTATATAGAAGGGTAGTTAGGAGGAAGCTGCTTATAAGGCGGCGGTAAATACCTTTAGTATTAAGTTAGATGCTTAGATCCGTATTAACGAGCCTACCTCGGGTATACGGCGTATAAGTAGCGTAGTCGAGGCGCCTAATCTTACTCGCTTAACGAATAATCTTATAGCTATTACTTAAGTCGGTCGTATTATAAGTATCTCGCCTACTCCTCGTATGCGTCTATAATACTAACCGTCTATATAGTAGTTAGAGATAATAGGGCAGTCTACTAATGCCTTCGATRCTACCCTTACTAGAAACGAGCTATTCGAGGAGTCCGAGGCGGAGGAAAATAAGTTTAAGTAAAGTGCTTAGCGCGTTCTCTAGGCTTGCGTAGCGYATGCGCCTATCTTATAGTATAGTCTATAAAGTAATCCCCTTTAGGTCTAATCGTAATAAAACTACTTAATTCTTATTACTCTTCTTCTATTTTGCTCCGCTCTRCTTCCGAGCCTCTTTTACTACGCGGCCTYTACGTATACGCGGAGCCTACGCCTCGAACCTATCGAGAGCTTCGTAGTCTTTAATATATATACTAGGTTCCTACTAGTTATATTCTAATAGCTATCTACGCTACTTTACTAAATAAAACGTTTCGCCCTTCTATATCCTCTTATTAAGAATCTCTTTAACCTCCTACTRCCTATTCTCGTCGACTATAAGTAGTATACGCTCCTTTTACGCTTTACTCTTCCGGCTAGAATATAGCTCTAATAGAGTAACGTAGAAGACGTTATAGATCCTTACTAAGGTAGGTAACTATAAGCGATACGCCTAAGTCCCGATTACGTTAATTACGCGGTATAGGCCTAGCTATTTAGGTTCTATCTTCTTCTTGCCCTTTAGCTTAAGGTTCTTCGTAGAGAGAAGCACTAGGTTACTAACATTAAAGCTTATAGGCTTATAGCTCTTATTATAGTACTTTAACTATTGCTCTTTAGCTTTACGCTATCGCTTAGTAAGCTCCTTATATACGCTACGTATGCGCTTCGCTAAGTCGATAGCRGCCGGTATTCTCCCTTCTAAGAGCTCGTTCCGAGCGATGTCTTAGGTATTAGCGCCGTCGCCTAGAGGGCGCGTCGCTAGCTCTAGGCTCTATCCGTAGAGGATTTAGAAAGGGCTTATTCTAAGGCCCGCGTATACGCTATTATTA
>NW_019716256.1:2129173-2142552 GCF_900074925.1 Ramularia collo-cygni | reverse complement strand
AGGAGTTATGTATACGCTAAGCCTACGCTAAGTAGTTAGGTTATATTACACTCCCTTCTCTAAGGTTAGTTAATCTAGCTACCTCTATTAATCCTGTTATTATAAGGGCTCTTATACGGCCCTTATAGTAGCTATTACGACACTATAGTTTATTAAGCTTTTAGAATCTAAGTCTAATAGGGACCTAGATAAGTCTTAAGCTACTATAGCATTAGCTCTCCTCTACTGTTTTTTTTTCTAGAACTGCTTCTTCTTATTATTATTAGGCTTTCTAGCTTTCTAGGACGATAGTGCCCTATTAAGGTGTTACTTGTAACATTCTATATTAGTGTAGTTGTATTTGCACTAAGTGTATTTCTTATTATTGTCTTTAATATCTGCTATTACTCCTCCTACAACTCGTTTCTAGGAAGGATTAGGCTAGTAGCTTAATACTAGAGGTTTCTTACGTTTAAGAGAGGTAATTATATCCTCTAATGTTACTAGCTAGGGTTTATTAGTATATCGCTAGCTTCTAAGCTACTTAATGTGGTTTAGACCTATAATAAATAGCATGTTTATAATAAGAGGTAGGAATATAAGTCCCTCCTATGCATTAGGAATGCGGTTAGCTCTAGCATATTACTTAGTAGCTATCCTATACTAATGCACCTACTTTTAGAAGTCTTTATAGTACTTTAGGGTGTTATTACCCGTTAGTTTAATGCTCCTAATCTGCCTAAGAGTATTATAGATGTCTATAGTAATAACTAGTTAATATATAGCAAGGATTATTTTAAATAGCTCCTATGCTATTTTCTTAGTACTTCCGAAATTAGGCCTAAGCTTTTTATCTAGCCGGCTATAGATAATACTATAGGCAACTATATCCTTCTTCTTAAACTCCCTTAATACTAGTAGATAATTAGCTGCATTAGGGTAGTTAATCCTCTAGGGCTCTAGTTATAGTAGCTTCTAAGGAAGATTATAGAAGATATATTTAAGTATATCCTCTTTTACTAGTACTCCTCTAAGTATTACCTTCTAGCCTAAGAAGTTAGTGCCCTTTCTAAGCACCTAATTCTCCTTAGCTGTCTTAACTAGCTCTATTATATTTTAATCCTAGCTCTTCTCTTAGCTTGCTAGGATTCCCCTATTAAAATAGTAAGTATAGGGTTAATATTATTAATACTAATAACTTCTTAGTAAGGATAGGATCGTAGTAGCGCCGGGCTTATAACCTATTATAAAGCTGTTACTAAACTAAGGTAAAGTACGTAGATAACACTAATTAGTATATAGGTAAAAACTCTGCATCTAAGATGCGGCTATATCGTCTGATCCTTAGTCATCTGTGGATCACGTGCCAGAATTACAATACTCTCGATATAACGACATCTACAGGTGGAATCGTACCTTATAACTCCCCGACAGTGCGCCAGACGCGGTCCCAGATCGCGAGCAGTGAGCACACCGTACGCGGTCGCCAAAGGTAGAGAAAATGGAACGGGGGTGAAACCGAGAGCCACCGGGTCGGAGACGATGGTTCGCACGCAACCGTTAAAGTGGCCGGAGTAAACGATGATGGGGAGCGACCGTCGAAAGACGGTAAGTGGCTTCTAACGAGAAACAGATGGTGCGGAAGCCGGTCGGCGAGAGAATGCGACCTTTTATACAAACGCTACTCCTAAATACACGAGCCCTGTTAGAGTCTCCCCCCGAGCGCGCTACGGACGGTGTAGACCAGCACTCGGTCGGCGTCGTCGGCAAACCTATAGCTCCGATGAAATGCGAAGGGCGGAGAGTCGCTACTATGCTGCGGTATCGAGTCGACGCACTTTCTGCAGAGACGGAAGATGAGCCTTCGATCGTCGGGATCGCCGGACGGTACTACGAGACCTATGGTACCGACGTCGCCGTAAACGACGGCCTCGTCCGTGACTTGACCCGCGCCGCTAGATCTCTAGAGAACTTACCTTAGCATCGGCTCGCTGGCGTCGACATCGGCTACTCGTAGCCTTATAGGATTCAGATTACACCCGATCGGACTTATAGATCCCTTCTATACCGATCGACTCGTAAGCTTCTATAACACCTATACGTCGTAGTGCGTTTTAAGCTTTAGAGATGAAAGACAGGTATAATAGGTATAAACAGCGGGTTTTTAATCCTTAGATTCGTCTTTAAGGTCACACTCTCCAATTTGCAAAACCCATACGGCATAAGCGACTTCCAGCATATTAACAGCGAACGAAGCACGATCATCCCAATCAACCTCATCCTTGCGATACACACCTAGCTCACGACACATCGACAATTCGATATCATGAAAGTCACTCTCGCTATCGTTCTTGCCTTAGCCAGCAGCACCTTCGCCGCTACCTACAAAATCACATTCACAAGCTCCGATAACCCCGACCCACAATCGTTCCAGTGTGAAGATGACGAGTATCTTCTTGACATAGCCGAAGAAAATGGCTTCGATTGGCCGTACTCAAGCCGAGCTGGTGTGGATGCAACTTCTGCCGCACGCCTGACCTCGGGGATGGTAGATCAGAGCGATCAGAGTTTCCTGGATGATGACCAGCTTGAAGCCGGATATGTCCTAACGGACGTCGCATACCCACGCTCGGATTGTGTTCTTGTTATTGGGGTGGAAGAGGAGTTGTTTTGAACGAGTAAGCTCTAGGCTCATTCGAATCATTTGTATAGTACTCCCATCTGGAATGATAGCTGTGTGAATAATATCATCTACGTATACCGATGACAGCTTTTAGCTACTACAAGATGATTTCTTAGCTACTATCTTTTTCTCATCGAATCGACCTAATGTATCTTCGAGGTAGAAGTCTACCCTACCGGGCGTTGTATAGTTCAGGTTCAGAAAACTTCGACCACGGCATATTCTCAGCTCATAGAACCCGATTTTGATTTTGGAAACCGGTGGTCTACACCTCTTAATCCTCAAGGGCACGGTAAATAGGCCAGAGGGTAGAGGAAGGAGATACCTAGTTCTCGAAGCGATGTTCACGGTTAACTTTAGCAAAGCGTGGAATACCTGGTAAGCAACGTGAGTGCTGAAATCTAGACTTGACTGCAGTAGCTTTTGATACATAGATTGGTGATTCATAGTGATCGATAGGGAGGCAAGGCCAGAGCTTACACCGTCCGCTATCACAGCTTGTCGTTAACAGCATCGCAAACTCATTACCGTTCATTGTTCTTCTTACTCTCAAACTATACAGGAAGAAAAAGGGGCTCGCTCTATGCTCATGGTTGGAAAAAAAAAAGGTTGCGTCCGAAATGAAGCCGAAGAAGGAAAAATTTCTCCTTCGCCATTGTCTTGCAAACCCAAAAAAAAAAAAACATTCAACATTTGGGATTCCCCGGTAGTCACCTACCCGAGTACTAGTCAAACGGTCGCATGGTTAAATAGGCCAGAGCGGACGGGATGGCTTGATTTCATGCGCCTATGGTCGAATGTGGCAGTGAATTATTTTGCTCGAATATATCCTTCCACGATGTTCTCATGAGGACTACCAAGCTGCACGAGGTACGGCGTATTCCTTGCGAAGACTTATGGCGATGTAGGGTCACCGTCTGTTTGATGTTAGCCTTAGTAGGCTTCCTGGAACAACCGCTCGTCTCTAAGTGTGTCTCTCACAATGAAAGCTGTACTCCCAATGCGTTCCTCAGCTGCGGCTTTTCAGGACACAGCAAGGAGAAAAACTCGTCGCTTGAATGAGAGTTCAAATGGCGGATACTGAGACATAAACACATCGAAATCATTGAATAAGCCCGGCCGAACGTTCATTCATTCATGTTCCCATTGAATCTTTCTATCTTAACCACATCCCAGCAAGAACCTCGCCCAAGATCGCTAAACGCAGCAACGCAAAAAGTCATCCAAGGAGCACTACCTTCTACGAATCCCCATGGCATTGGAATGCCCCCATCCCAATGAATCGATGTAGATGCTCTCCATCAAGGCACTGCATTTCCAAGACCTTCCAGGATATTCTCCTCCGCGTCACCGATAGAAGCGCCAATATTCGCCGGGATAGAAGTGGTCGTTCCATCCAGACCATCCAGAGCTCCAGTCAATGGAGTAGTCGTGAAGCCAACCCCTGCAGCATCCGTAATGTCTTGGAAACCATTCGCAATCTTGTCAAGTTGACGTCTATTCAATGAGTCAAAAACACGCTTGACCATGCTGGTAATTCCTTCTTTGACGCTTGTGATATTGCCGGCAAGCTTGTCTTCGGCATTCTTTACACCGAATCCTATAGCGTTGTCGGTGGAGGAGAAGATTGAATCGCAAGCGGCTCCTTCACCGGCCAGTTGACGGGGTGCGAGATGAGTGATGTCTGAGATATGGCTGGCGATCTTGTCTTCGGCGTTTTTGATACCGAATCCAATGGCGTTGTCGGTGGAGGAGAAAATTGAGTTGCATGCGGCACCTTCACCTGCTAGCTGAGGCACAGGAAGAGCGAGGATGGTTGTGGCCAATATGACGCTGAGAAGTGCTGTTGGGAAGAGCATCTTGTGGCGGTGTACAAAGCCGTTTCGTGGGAGCTGAGTGGTCTTCTAAGGGATGGATGCTGGGCTGGCCGACGATAGCATTCAAGGTCGAGGGAGTGTCTGATTTATACAGAATACTCTCGATGAACAGCACACGTGTAAGCGCATGGCCTCGTCGTGATGACATCGCCAACTGCGCTCTCTGATGGGCGCYGAGTGAGCTCCGAGATATGGAAGATGCCAACGTGGCTTGCAAGCTCTGCGGGAAAAGCTTCCCATCTACCCACAGCTCCGCATATCTGGAGTTAGCCGTGTGGTCTTCGAGACACAAGCTGTGCATTCGCGGTATCTGCAGATTTTAGCGTCAGAGGTAATGCAGATTCCCGAATGTGGATAAGACGAGTTCCTACGCAGCAGGAGAGAGTTCACGCTACGAAAGAAGATCGAGATCGATAGCTCACAGATACAACACCGTTCATCTGGGAATCCTCCGTAGTGATACTCCTTAACGATTGCTTCGTTATGTGAGAATAGCTACTTATCTGTGGGTAATCTAGAGAGGTATCGTTGAAATCGATTGAAAATGTTAAAAGGGGTCTGCCAATATTCACTTGTCGACCGAACTGCAAATGTGCATCGAAAATCGACTGCATGAGGCTTGATAAAGAGTGCATCAAACGCGTCTCCTCGCCCCAAGCCGATGCCTTCGAGAAAGACGGAGCCTAAGCAACAGCAGAACAAGCAGTGTCAAGCACTCCCCACCGCCGATCGTTCACATGTCGAAAAGCTTGATTGCGTCCCTGATCCACACTCTTATTCTCAAAATGTATCCTTCTGGCCAGTCATCGGCCTTGTTTGCTACAATACCTTCGCGTTCAGCTGCCACTGAAAAGAACAGTCTTTTCAATATCGAAATGCTTCTTCGGAGCTTCCTTATCGGGGTATAGCGAAACGCCATACCGTCATGGTACATAATGCAAGGGCAATCATACGCGGAAAACCGATGATCGATGCATATTCCTACGGCTCTTACCGACGCTGGAGGAAGATTTGGGGATAAGCTCTTTGTGATGGGAAACACCACTTACCACTTATTGCGACAGCCAAGTCGACGACACGTGTGTAGCCGCGACTCATTTTGATCATAATCGTCTTCGATTTCGTCAGGATACACTCCTATCAATCAAGGGAAAATCAGACACATTGCAAAACACGATGGATTCCATGCCTGTTGTGAACAGTTCTGCATTGTGCATTGCTATGTAACTCCACCACCTCCGACCAAAACTCTTCAATACATCAAAGTCCCTCTGTCCCCATCAATCACAATTCAAGATCCCATTCCAAAAGCAAGCCACATCAAGTCGCAGTCCTAACCAAAGTCGCAAAAGTCGTCGGTGCACCACTCCCCGCAGCAGTCAAACCTGAGAGGGTAACAGTAGAAGGGACAGGAATAACAGCAACCGTAAGCGTCATGATTTGCGGAGCTCGACTTCTACTACTCGCCGGTTTTGCTGTTGGTGTGGCAATCGTGCCATTTCCAAGCACAGTGTAGCTGAACGGACGAGTCAAATTCGGGCTGCTTTCTACTGGTGGTATCGGCGTGAGATTCGTGATTGTAGCGATGGATGTTCTGGTGGATGTAACTTGTGAGGTTTGGAKAGTTGTGGTGGATAGTGGTGTGCTTCCTGCTGGGACTCCTGGGATAGTAGTGTAAGGAGCTGGACCACGACGACTAGTGGATGCTATGACGGCTGGAGAAGCAGTTGGTAATGCTGCCAGGGGGGTAGGTGTTGCGTTTGAGAGAAGGCTTTGTAGAAGCGCCTCGACGGTTTCTAATCGTTGCTCCACGGATTGGATGTAGCTGAAGAGATTCCTGGGTAGATCATCGATTCCTTCTTTGATATCTTCTAAGTCGGAGATGACTTCGCTGGATGCTTGGCTTGTAACGCGTGTTGCTTGGATCGTTGTGGAAGGTGAGGCGTCGATGGTAACTATCGGGACAGCAACTGCTGTCTGTCGGATGTGGTGGTGGTGTCCATGTCTTGCTTCTACATGTCCGATGAGGATGAAGATGGCTGGAAGAGAGTAAAGTAGAGTTTTGGTTATTGAAGACATTGTTGGTGACTTGGATGGCTGTTTTGGTGGGCTGCTTTGAGTGTAGGATGGATGCTCTTGTATACCGATAATGACGGGAGGCTATCATTAGAATGGGATAGGTCGGAGCATGAATGCTGGCTGGTGTGTGGCGTGGTTGGCAAATTCCATTCCCACATTCCGACGCGGTATGCCCTTCATCCCTCGCAGTGCATCCTACCCACGTCACAACATCTGAACACTTTGGGTCGGACTCTTGGGTTTGCCTGGATCTGATRTGTACCATTTTGCTCGTCAAAAACACATTACACTCTGGGCAGTATCTTCGCGATAATCTGCCCCCGGAGGTTGAAGGAGTGACATTTGGTGCGCGAATTCCGGTCGTGATCATCTGATCGATCATAGACTTGGGAGGCTGGAGAGCTACTTTGGTGATACCTTTTCCCATGACGAGCCGCTCGTATGATAGCATTTCCAAAACGCAGGAATGTAGACAAGCTCTCATCAGTCATGACTCTTTCAAGTTTCATGCTCGCATCACCAAGCATCACCGTGCCCACAAAGCATACGGATCCCGCTTATACCACACAACCTCACCAGCCGCCAACCTCGCCCGTCTCAAATCATTCCTCCTTACAATCTCATCCTGAATCTGCCCCCAAAGGTCCCTAGTCGTAATTCTCTGCTGAGGGTCAGTTGCCAAACACCCTTCAACCAATTCGAGGAGTTCCCAAGCGACATCTCCATAATAATCACGAACGCCCTCGGAGTAGATTGGGAATTTATTCTCGTCGGTTTCCAGGTCGTAAAAGGGAGCGACGTCTTGATGGAGGTTCATTAAACTGTGCATGATACGACCTATGGACCATATGTCGCTTGCTGTTGATCTGGTTGGATCTGAGAGACTTTGATTCAAGTCATAGGTATCTTCTGCATCTTCTCGYTCCTGGAAGTGTGGGCCGTTAGGTTTGCAGGTGGAAATGTTGGGGAGCAGGACTTACAGGTGCTATGTATCCGTCAGTGCCAGCGCGACCTATTCCACCATTTCGAATCTCAGTAATCAAACCGAAATCACCGAGCTAGGTTGTGTTGTTAGCAGGTTCCGACAACAGGAAGATTCTACCTCATACCTTCGCGGTTGGGATCCCGCGCCAGTTGAGTAGATCTGGTGCTCCTAAAAAGACTGCGCTCGTGGGTCAGTAGATGAAAGGGGTCAATACATCCAAAAGATGAAGTACTGACTATTCCTTGGCTTAATGTCCACTGCGGATGTAAATTGATAGAAGAGTCCACGCAGTTGTTGAGCTTCTGAGCGAGAGCAACCTCGTTAGGCACCCGCGCTGGCAGATCATACCACATCTGAGGATAATCCCATGATGGGCCCGGCATGTAGGTATCTTTGATGACAACCCTATGCGCTAGATTCCCCGTAGCATCATACTGTAGCCAAATACCCGCATAGCCATTGCTACCTTGGCCAATGTTCCCCTCCCATCGCCAGGAGCCTTGAAGACTACGATGGTCTGGTGTCCCAAAACCATAGTCTTGGGTCAAAACGTCAAAGCCAGGCAACATTGTCGGAGGGTCGGCGTCGGCTGGTAGGTCATCGTCGGGTTTATATGGCTGTCCGCCTTTTGCAACATAATCTCTCATTGCATCGAGTCGAGTCCGCATGGCGATGAGATATCTTCCTCGAGCTTCCAGTCGATAAGCGTCGACTATTTGTTCCTCCCACATGTCAACGACAAACTGCATTTTGTGAGCCTGTAGGCTGGTTTCGAACTCGTTGATGAAATCCCCGAGGAGCTGGGCGTCTCTGGGTACTGGCGCGGTCCAAGTGTCCACCACATCTGGGCTGATATCAACAGCCTGTCGCAAGCACTCGATGAGACGAATGCGTTGTGCAGGGGTAGCCCTTCGCTCACGCAAGAATTCTTGTGCTTTTAATCTGGCCCCGATTTTTCTCAGATAGTCATCAATGCCCGCAAATAGGTGCAACGATGGGGCATTTCATAAGTTCTAAAGCAAATGGTAAATCATCTGTGGCCGGGAGCAGGACATCTCGGAAGAATCTTCTTTGGTCAGGGGTTGCCCTGTTATCYGTCAAGCTGTTGCGAGCTTCTTGCCACTGCTGTGGCCAGGTTTTCCGCTCATTGGCGTACTCTACATTCATATCATCGTCCTGGTCAATTGCATCCCTGATGGCTTCATCTAGAGTAGATTGGACGTCGTCCAGGAAGGATTGTACTGTCTGGTCTTCTCCGATGAATGGAGGCTCGCAGCTCTCCAGAACGCCATTCCAATAGTCATTCGCAGTGATGACGAGGTTGCGATGTCTCGCGTACTCTTCGGATGTCGCCGATCTTTCTACCAGCAACGTCCACGTAGAGATCCACGACGAGGGCCAAGAGGCACGCTCGGCCGCATACGTGCCGTAGGGATCGTCAGCATCAAGTGTCTCTGATGCCTCGCTGACATGCTGCGTGAGAGCCAGTTCCAAGTTGTTGAGATATTCGTCGATGCTAGTTTCGACCTGCCGAGCTGGCGGATCCCATGAGCCCAAAACATCTGGAACCGCTGCAACGGCCCTTGCGACCATTGCTGAGAGTCTCTCACATTGCAGGACAGTTGCACCACTGGATGGGAAGTTCAGCAAGACGGTAACCCATTCTGCAGGCCACATGGGATTGGGACGCGGGCGCTTATTGGGCCCAGCAGCTTCCGAGCCCGGGGGCGAGTCAGTCGCTTTACGCTTCCCTCGTACGGACTCGTTGAGAGCCATGAAGAAGATTGCCCGTTCGAGAGGTGGTCTTCGCTTTTTGTAGATACACACGCAACTGGGGTTTCTGGATTACGGACGGTCTGGCCTGTATGCTTTCTTCCGCTCGATCAACAAATATACAGTCTTGACATGTCCATCCAGAGCTTTCTTCTCTCTGCGGACTCGAATCACAGGGCCCATTGTCAGAGTCTGTCGTAAAGCCACCGGAAACAGACTTACCAAGATGCCCTTTGTTCTCCTTGGAGGCTGCTATCAGTCTACATCGATCTTTTGAGCGGACAAAGGGCTGCGATAGCATTAATCGCTCGCATACGCATGTAGATATGACTTGTGTGAGAAATGTTGGCCTGAATGAGACATCGCACTCGAAGGCATAAACATATTCTTTCCGCCATGGCCAGAAATGGCGAGAATGATAGATTGAGGCATCGCCCGCCGGTGGACTTCGTGCCAGGGCTAAGCAGAGCACAGATCGCAGCCGACTTCCTACTGATGAGCATTCCGACTMGACAAACATCCACCAAAAAAGGCCATGAGGGTGTGGAAATGGTGAAAGTGAAGAGGAGAAGAAGCACAAGGGTGAGAGTGAGAGGAGGCGAGCGGGTAGAATATGTCACGCTAGCATGAATCTCTACGCAGGAGCTACTACCCCTGCCCTGTCTGAACGCCACCTCGGAGACCTCTCCTGCCATCGACATCATCATTATCGAATATGGATGAGGCTAAGGCATACTCGGTCGATAGCATTGAAGAGAACGATGATTCACCAAGCCACGACGTAGTGCCCACCTCTTCTACACAATTCAGAGCCAACCTGCAACGCTTCAAACATACAGAAGAGTCAACAAGAACCCAGGAGCCATCAGATAGGACGCCGATAAGGAGGAATCCAAAGCGTGCTCGTGAGTCCGAGAGCATCATACCCGGACCTTCCCCTTCGCCAGCCAAACGTCGTCGAGAATCAAGTCGATATGCACCTCCCGAAAAATACGCCCATCTCAAGCCCTTGACGGACATTCTCGAGCCGAACCTGATATGTGTTTTTGTGGGCTTCAACCCTGGCGTAAGAACTGCGACTTCCGGACACGCGTATGCCCATCCAAGCAATCTCTTCTGGAAGTTACTGCATAGTTCTGGTTGTACCGATGTTCGACTAGATCCAAGACAGGATGTTGATCTCCCTCGGCTGTACGGTATGGGAAATACCAACATCGTTGCACGACCCAGTAGAGATGCGGCAGAGTTGAGCAAAGCTGAGTCTGCTGCGGGCACGCCCATCTTAGAGGAGAAGATTCGGAAGTACAGACCCGAGGCGGTTTGTATTGTTGGCAAGGGCATCTGGGAGAGTATCTGGAGGTGGAGGTATGGTCGTGGGATCAAGAAAGAAGAATGCCACTATGGCTGGCAAGATGATGGGGAAAGAATGGGGAAGGATGACGACTGGGAAGGTGCGAGAGTTTTCGTCGCAACAGCCACTAGCGGTCTGGCGGCAAATCTGAAGCCTCCTGAGAAAGAGGCCATCTGGAAACCTTTTGGAGATTGGGTCAAGGAGCGAAGGAAAGCAAGAAACTCGACCGTGGAAAGCTAGCAATGTCGGGAAGCATTGCAAGTCTTGCGTGTGTATGTAAAACGGCAAGACGCAGCTCAGAGTCGTCAGATGGTCGTGAAGCAATCATCTCATCGTATGCCAGTCCCTATCCAATCTCGTCCTCGCTCATTCTGGTGCTGACAAATGATTCTTACAGGCACTACCATGCCCGCTACGCTGTGTACGCTCCTGACATATGCAAGCAGTCCACTTCCGTCACCCTTGTCCTCAAGAACGCATTCCCGAAAGCCCTTCCAAGAAAACAAAATCGATTCCCCTGTGATTCGTTAGCGTAATGCGAGTACAAAGGCCGGAGAGCAGACGCACACTCTCCTGTACTGTCATCGCAGCAACGAAAGCTCAATCTAGGTCTCCAGGAGATCACGCACAGCTTTCATCCTCTTCTCCAACTTCTTCGCCTTGACCTTGGCTTTGCGGAGCTTTGCACGGAGGTAATCCTCGGTGTTCTGGTGTCCTGTGACGATATAGTCGTGGTACTGGGACTGAGTGTCGAGTTGTTGCTGGTGCCTATTGGAAGCCGCAGCGCTCTCGCCCTCGACACGGCCCAGACGGCCTCGGAGACCGTTGATCTCTGTCGAATGGGTGACGAGAAGTTTCTCGTAATGGTCTCGGATCTTGCCTGGCAACGTCGCTTGCTTTCGAAGATGAGGAAGCAGCTCGGCCATCAGCGGATCCATTGGAGCGCGCGCCTCCACCTGGCGAAGAACGCCCTCCACTTGGCGAAGAATTTCCTCCATTCTACGGTCTGTTGCGCAGGAATTTGCTCGGTTTGATAGCTTTCTGGTGCTCTATCGGCTATCAAAGGAAGTGTTAGCCACTCGACAAGCCCAATGAGCCATGCGTGAGTGCGATTCTTACTGATGAATATTTCCGTTGAAAACCTTTCGCTCGTCTCCAATCGGCCTGGGTGTTGAAGGAATACAGAATAGAGGAACGCCGGCATATTTATGTGCCCAGTGCGGAGCTACAGTCCTCGGCCCTAAGTCTGTAAAGAAGCGATTCTGAGCCCAATTCGAGTTGGAATCGGATGTGAGACCAGCAGCCTTCTCATAGGCAATCCTCTCTCCTCAGGACGGGGTCCATGCGTTTCCAAACAGGAATCGAATTCGGTCTGATGGCTAATCGGAGCGCGGCATTTGCGGCGAGCTGGGTAATGTAATGCACGCTGAAAGTCAAGCATGAAGGGTAGCACTGAAGTTCGTAAGTGCTCATTGAACGGTTGACGCGCTGAGACATTTGTCTCAGATGCTGGGAGTGCTGGAGAGCAAACATGCGGACCTTTTTCGACAGGGGTCTTAGCGGGAGGACAACTCATGGTGCTAGCGTAAGAAGAGCGTCAACTTATCTATATATTCCTGTTCTCTCCCAGCGCTTTCGTTGAGGATTTTCCAAAGGATCCGAGCCATCGAGATGGTTGGTGACTATAGAGGGTCGGAAATGAAGGACTTGGAGGCAGACTTCACTATTCATTGGCTGACTGCAAGTCCCATCATGGAGCACGTCAGTGCTGCTCTGCTCAAGCTGGCATACAAGGTACAACAGTTCCGCAGCGTTGAGCGGGCTAAGTAGGTCCATCGAGTGGCCAGTCAATGTCTCGTTAAATCGATGGGTGCTAATTGCTGTAAATAAATGAAATACGACGATACCGATTTCCCAAGCTCAGAGCATTCCTCCAATGTGCCCTCACAGTAGCCAGCGTAGAAGCCTCACCGATACCATCGACGGTCAATCGAGGAGAAGAATTGAAGCACATGACGTTGCCATGAAAACACAACCACTTCAGTGCTGCCTTCTGAAACGGCAACCTACTCTTAGATATTGCACTACCGGTACGGTGCGCTTTTAGCGACAACTCTGCAATAATCTTTTTTTAGTAGAACTAAGGTACACTACTTACGCTACCTCGGAACATAACCGTTCCGAGAGGTTAGCGGTAATTTTTAGTTATTGTACGGGCGCTTCTAATATAGCCTCTTTATCTAGTATATAGATATAGTCCTAATCGATAGATTAATCGTAGAAGTAAAGTTATCTAAAGCCTATATCTATAACTATATATTAGGCACTCCCTTTATATAGTAGATAGATCGAGAAGTAGATATACGCCCGTATAATGCGTTTACGACTATTAAAGTAGTACTATATAGATATCTATTAAAGGAACGAACGAAACTACTAAAAACAACTCCTTTCTAAACTTACGAAGTACCTACTATCTTTATTCTTATCGCAACCTTTTAGATTAACGACGCTTCGACCGATTACGCGTATAATTTACGGGTAGTTTACTCGTGTTCTTAGATAATTGCGAAACCTTCGAGATCGTCCGCTTATAGCTTAAACCTCCTAAGGTAGGATATTATTACTCTACTTCCTCGGTTCCTAGCTCTC
>NW_019716256.1:2118343-2128773 GCF_900074925.1 Ramularia collo-cygni | reverse complement strand
AAGATACGACTTAGCTTCCTATCTTTAAAGTCTATATCTAGAGGTTAAATAGGCCTATCTCGGTTATTATACGACTACGTAATATATATATAGGTGTTRTCCGGATGTTCTATCTCCTTAGTAATATGCGGTTTATTACCGAAGCTACGAATAGCAGCTGCTATGTCTTTAATATTATAATCCGGTACCGYRATRTYCTTARGCGTTCCTAYATCCTATTAGCRATTAATTGTACGGCGGTATAGACAAATGTAATAATAGTATATAATATATATAGTATACTTAGAGAACCCCTTACCTTTCTTTAACCTACTCTACTTTAGTATCTTATCTAGATTATCTAGGGCAATATAGTATCTCGTAATAACAATCGTAATAATAAACCTAACTTATACGGTTGCTATTATAGAGATAGCCTTTATAATACTATCCTTCGACCGTTAGCTAGGGGGTGGATTACCTATATAGTACTTATGCTTCGGTAGATTTATTGCCGCTTCCTTTTCGATCTTAATCTATCGTATATAGGTTGCCTTTATACTAGTAAGCTGCGCTTTATCTAGGAGGCTTCTACTAATATATCCGTTAAGAACCTCGTCGTCTAATATCTCGCTTTTATTAGAGTTAATAATAATTAGCATAGTGCTTAAGGATAGCGTATTCGTCCGTAGCGGTATTAGTATCGCCCGTATAATCGGTTTATTCGAAGGTGCCGGCGGTATTAGGTTATAATCGCCGTAGAAGTAATATTTCTTATTATCTAGTATATACTTTATATAGTCGAATTAGGGCCGAGTAGGGCACATATGCTTCTATACTTTCTTTACTTGCTTCTTAGAACCTATCGGTATAAAGCGGACTCGTAGATATAGCGTCGTATACGTTCGTATAAAGGAAGGAATATCGTCTATAGGAAGGGGGTTAGAGGAGGATTTTAGTAAAGGGGTAACCCTTTATCGCTCTATAGGTATAACTACGTAAAGACGGGGGATAGAGCGTACGCTACTTAATAAGTATTATATAGATATATAGGCGTATAAATTTATTATATAGTTATTATAGAGTTCTTATAGAAATTATAGCCGGGGCCGCTAATACTAGTAGAGATAGAAGCATATTAGCTATATATCCCCGGTATATATAGTCTTATTAGAGCATTAGAACGCAACGTAATCCTATTATACCGATAATCTATTCCGACTTATCCGACTAATAATTAACCTCCGATATATCGCTATTACTACTTTCCGAGTTATCCTCTTTTAAAAGCTCTCTATTAATTAAACCCTCTAGTGCCTCCTTAAGCTCTTTATGCAAGCGGTTATTATCGCACTAATCGCGAAACGCCTATATAATATCTTCCGAGTTAATCTAAAATCCTTCCTACTTCCTACCGCCGCGGGGAATTAATATCTTATATAGCATATCCTTAGGAACCTTACGTAGCTCTTCTACGAGGTTCTCGTATACGATCTAGTACTACGGCTTTTATACGCTTAGTATAAACTTATATGAGCTTAGTCGACCGAGCGGAAAGCCCTTTATCTTTAGAATACTTAAGTAGAGCTTAAGTATCTCYTATAGAATATACTCCTTAGAATCTATATATATTAGCAAATAATTTAAGATCTATTATATGCGTTCGCTAGTATAAACGTACCCTACTTTACGTAAGCTTCTATAAGACTATTAAAGTAGGCCTTATCGATTAGATACCTAATACTTAGCCTTCCCTCCTTCTCTACCTATATAAGGGGACCCTAAAGGAGCGCGATACCGCCCTTTAAACCCTTACCTAGGGAATCCCTCTTAGAAAGAAGGAGGGAATTACACCCTTAGTAGGATTTCCCTATACGGATACGACGGCTAGAGGATAACCCTACGGTACCTCTACGGCACCGCCGAGCCTAACTAGCACCGGGCGCAATCCTATAAAAGGGCAATGTCCTTATTACCTATTCCCTTTCGCTCCCTAGGCAATATCGTACATATCTAAGAATTACTACTTAGTATTAAGACCCCCTATTTNACGGCTAGAGGATAACCCTACGGTACCTCTACGGCACCGCCGAGCCTAACTAGCACCGGGCGCAATCCTATAAAAGGGCAATGTCCTTATTACCTATTCCCTTTCGCTCCCTAGGCAATATCGTACATATCTAAGAATTACTACTTAGTATTAAGACCCCCTATTTACAATACCCTTATAGAATATTACCTTATATCCCTACTAGGGAACAGCCGTCTTAAGTACGAAACAAGCTCTCGATTCGAGTATAGCGCTACTATAAAGCTACCGTAACGGCTCTACAGATCCCTACTAACCTATTAAAAATGTCTTTAGCAGGAAAAAGAGCCGTACGACCTAAACGTACTAAGGCTAATAATCCCCTAGAGTTTATTATCGATAAGGAAGATATAACGCCTAGTAGTAGCGCTAGACTAGAGGATTAGCTCGATCTAGACGGAGGTACCGTAAAGGCACCGTAAGGTAGCCGCGAACCTCCTAGAGAAGAAAACCCTCCTCCGGACACTATATTATAAAAAGAACTATCTATTAAGGAGGGTATTAATAATAATAGTATCCCTTATAACCTATACTATATAATTGCTACTCTATAGGCTATAGACCCTATCGAAGCCTCGATTAATTAGATATAGAGGCTAGAGCTACTCGTCGCCTAGCAATCTAAGTATTAAGAGGCAAGCTGTTAAAAAGTGAAATCTAGGGACGAAGAGAGAGAGAAGCATCTAGGACAGTCGGGGTAAGCAAGTGTAATTCAGAGAAGGAAGAGCCTTCTTAAAAGACTAAATACAAGTGGTTTCTTAGCAAAGGCACAGTTATTCCCCAGCCTATTAAATTCTAACACAAGCTCTAATAAAAGAAAAAGACAAGAATCTCTTAGGAGTTACGCGGAAGACCGAAGCTACTATAAAGGTACCGTAGAGGCACCTTCGTAGGACGTCCTCCGCGAACTAGCAAAACGCGACCCTCCCGTACTAGACTCCCTAAACTAATAGAAGTATCTCTAGTAGGTCCGCGACTACGAAAGCCGTTTTACGGTTACTCGCTACTCTAATTAGGACCACCCTAATATAAGCCTCTCTAACTAGTACCGCCGTAGTATATAGGCAACCTCTAAAATTACCGAGAAGGAGATTACTAACGCCCTTATACGCTAGCGTAGTAACTATAAAGTTATAACATAGGAGGATACTTAGATAATTATTATAGATGCAATCCTCCCTAAGGTATTATAGCATGCCTTAATACACCGAACGTACTAGAACTATAGCTAACGTAATAACTAAACCGTAGGCTAGTTCTAGTCCTACCTTATTAACTAGGAATTAAGGCTAAAAGTCTCCCCTATAAACAATAAGGAGGAGATAGAAAACCGTATCGGGTTCTACTTCTTACGGTTGTAGAAGGACGTTTAAGATAAACTCCTAGAAGCTAATAAGCTTACGGAGTCGAAGATAGCTAAGGATCTCTTTAATATAGCTATTCTTATTAAGAACTACCTATATCCTAAAGGAAGAGATAGGGAGAGGGGACCGAAGAAAACCCTAGAAGACAAGAAACCCCTAATTAGGCCTAGTAGTAGCTCTACGGCACCTTCGTAGGGCAATTACGGGTAAAGTAGTAACTTAAGAGGGAAAGGTAGAGGAAGGGGACGGGGCTACTACTCCTAAACCTTTACTTAAAGTCCTTTAGATCCTCCTACGCCGCTAGCCGGCCCGAACTCTTACCCTTAAGGGTCGGGAAATAGGAGGCTCTAGTCGCATTCCTCTCCTTACTACGGCTAGGGAATTAAATAAAGGGGAAGGAGCGACGTATCGTTATTAATGTCCTCTAAACCCTACTAACCGGGTAGAAGAAGGTCCTAAGGGCTCTTATTAACTACGGGGCGCAGCTTAATCTTATTTTATAGTACGTTATATAGCTCCTTTAGTTACCTACCGTAGACCTTCTAAAACCTAAAGTTAGGTTCCTAAATAACTACCCTATAGACATCTATAAAGCTTACTAGCTAGACGTCTCTATAGCGGACCGCGAAGGTACCGTAAAGGTTACGTAGTAGACCTTCTAGGCAGGGTTATTTACTAGCTACGATATAGTCTTAGGATAGGATTAGCTTAATGCTACCGACCCCTTAATTAGTTTTAGAAAAGGAACGTTTATATAGGGAGACCTAGGGCCTAAGCCCTCTAATAATAATGTCCCTACGGTTCCCGACCTTCCTATAAACCGCCTACTTTAAGCYCTTATCGACGGTATAGCGGTATTCTAAATAGGAGACTAAAACTACCTAATTAGGGCAATAGTAGAGGAAGAAAAACCCTTAAACGGCGATGCTATCGTAGAGGTACCGTAGGACCCCCGTAATACTACTATCGGCGAGCTTATAGGGCCCTACGCGGTCTATAACCCTAATTAAGACCTAACTACTATTAATCCAAACTATCGAAAAGAATAGTAGATCGTAGCCCTCTTATACTACGAACGGTATAAGGCTACCTACGCCGGGTACGAAGAGCTTTAAGAGCTGCCTCGACAAGTATACCGGGAGATGCTTACTATCGCTGCTACTAAGGAAGCCGAGATAGGGGAAATCCCCCCTAAATATATAGACTAGGCGGATGTGTTTAGTCTAGAGCTAGCTAGGGTTATTACATAACACTCGTAATACGACTACGCTATTAACCTTAAGGAGGGCAAGGACCCTCCCTAACTGCCTATCTATAACCTCTTATAGTAAGAGTTAGGGATCCTTCGAGAGTACTTAGACAACGCTCTTACTAAAGGATAGATACGGCTAAGCAAGTCCCCTTACGGGGTACTAATCCTCTTTGTTCTAAAAAAGGACAATACTATGCGGTTATACGTCGATTACCGAGGGCTTAATCGCATTACAATTAAGAATAGGTACCCCCTGCCCCTAATTAGTAAGCTTTTAGACCGGTTTAGCTACTTCTATATCTTTACTAAGTTAGACCTAAAGGATGCATATTACCGGCTCCGCATTCGGGAAGGGAATAAGTAGAAGACCGCATTTAAAACGCGGTATAGACTCTTTAAGTACTTAGTTATACCGTTCGGCTTAGCTAACGCCCCTATAACGTTCTAGTTATATATTAACTATACGCTAGCTGGCCTCGTTAACAGGATATGCGTAGTATACCTTAATAACATCCTTATCTACTCTAAGGGCGAAGTAGAACATAAGGAACACGTAAAGTAGGTCCTATAACGTCTATAGGAATAGAAGTTATATACTAAGCCCTCTAAGTACGAGTTTTATATAAAGAGCGTAGAATTCCTTAGCTTTGTTATTACGCTAGAGGGGGTTGTAATAGATAATAAYAGAGTTACTRCTATCTAAGARTAGCTAGAACTACGTTRCTAYCGAGACATCTAAGTRTTCCTTAGCTTTACTAACTTCTACCGACGCTTTATTTAGGGATATTTAGAYATCGCTAGACYCCTAAACTAGATRCTTGCCGGCGGCACTATAGTRCTAGGAAARAAGAARAACAAGGTAGTAAGAGGTCCCTTCTAGTAGACCGAGGAGGCGGGGAAGGCTTTCTAAAGGTTAAAAGATGCCTTTACTTCGGCACCCCTTTTATAACATTTCGACCCTACGCTTCCTATTATAGTTATTACCGATACCTCGGATGCTACGTATACCGGTATCCTACTATAGCCCTACCGTAGAGGTACCGTAGAGGCAGAATAGGTGCATTAGTACCTAGTTACCTACTACTCTAAGAGCTTTATTAGTCCTTAGATTCGCTACGGTACATCCGATAAGGAACTAATAGCTATCTCTAAAAGCTTTAAAGTCTAGAGATACTACTTAGAAGGGGCAGCGCACCCTATCCGAGTTCTTACCGACTACTATAACCTAAAGTACTTTATAACGATAAAGGTCTTAGATAGTCGTTAGGCTAGGATTACGAAAAGGTTAGTAGCGTACGACTTTACTATTAAGTATAAGAAGGGGACTACGAACCCTTCTAATAGTTTATCTCGTCGACCGGATTACTTTATAGGATTTAAAGGAACGGCTAAAGACGAGCAGCTATTAGGACTTCTACTATCCTTATAGTAGCAACTAAGAGTTATAACGCTCGATAGCTACGCGGACTACCCTATAGAGGTACCGTAGAGCTACCGCGGTACCGACCTAGAAAGTTTATATAGGAACCTAGGTCTCCTATTATCCTATAATAAGCTCGATTAGCTTAGGTTAGAGAGGCTAGTAACTAGTTTTAGCTAGCTATCTAGCGATACTCTCGATAGCACCGTAGGAGGCTTATTACTCGCTACTACTAGCACTAGGAATTACAAAACCCTCGTACTACGTTTCCTTATCGCTATAGCGTATAAGGACGAAGTAGCGTATTAAGGAGAGCCTCTAGAGTCGACTCGAGACTTTATTCGAGAGGTCTAGTAAAGGGACGCTTATACTTAAAATAGACGGAAGGAGGCTACTTTAGCGACTATAAATTCCCTAGGCGATCCCCTAACGCCGACGGAAAAGCGTAACGGTACCGTAGAGGTACCGTAAAGGTCGGATAGACTAATAGGCTTAGCTAAGACCTAGACTACCGATAAAGATAGACTTCTTCGGTATAACGGAAAGGTATATATTCCCGCCTCTGTTACCCTCCGGTAGGAGCTTCTATATCGTAACTACGACGATCCTACCGCTAGATACTACGGGCGATAGCGTACTACCGACGTCCTTTCGGCTAAGTACTTCYAGCTACGCCTCGCTAAGGACGTAAGGAACTACGTAGCCGAATGCGATGTCTATTAACGCGCTAAGACGAAGTATTATAAGCTATATAGCGAGCTCCGGCCCCTAATAAAACTATTAACCCCTTAGAAGTTAATCTCTATAGACTTCGTTATAGGTCTACTACTATTAAGAGGATTTAGCGGTAAGATCTACGACGCTATTCTCGTTATCGTTAACCGCTTCTCTAAGCTAGTAAGGTACCTCCCTATTACTAAGGATATCGATGCGGTAGCACTTACGGAACTAGTATACCGCCGCATTATCTATAAAACAGGCGCTCTAGACGATATTGTCTCGGACCGTAGATTAGTGTTTACTAGTATATACTAGAATGTATTTTACTTCTACCTTAGTATTAAACGACGCCTTAGCACTACTTTTTATCCTTAAACGGATAGCTAAACTAAACGGCTTAACTAATAGTTAGAAGCGTACTTGCGTATCTACTACAATTAGGATTAAGACGACTAGGCCCGCTTATTAGCTACGGCAGCGTACGCCTATAATAGTAAAACCTACGTAGGGCTAGGGAAGTTACCTATAGAGGTAGCGTACGGCGTCGAACTAACATCGTTTAATAGTATTAGCCGCGCTATCGACTTAGAGTACCTACTATAAAGCTAGAGGGTACGCCCTATAAAGGAACTAGCCCTAATCGAGCAGGCTAGCGCTTAGCTGTAATAGAGAAGGGACGATTTCGACCGGGCCCGAGACTACCTTCTCTACGTAGATGTACTCCTTAAACGCTAYTACGACCGCACGGTAGCGTAGAGGTACTTTAGCGTTAGTAATAAAGTCCTCCTATCGGGAAAGAACATCCGTACTAAGCGGCCTAGCCGTAAGATAGATAATAAATATCTCGGGCCCTTTATAATCCTTTAACGAATAGGTACGATAGCGTATAAGCTTAACTTGCTACTAGTAATAAAGCGCTTCTACCCTATCTTCTACGTCTCCTTACTAGAACTATATACCGCACGAGATAGCTTTATACCGCTACTAGTAGAACTACTAGAGGATAGCGATAATAAGGGGGGGGGGGAAGAGTTCGAAGTAGAGAAGATCCTTAAATACGAGGATAATGCCGATAGTAGTAGAAGAAAGTACTACATCCGATAGAAAGGATAGGTACTATAATATAATAAATAATTATAGGAGGAAGAAATAGGGAATACTCTAATTCTTATTACTAAGTACGAGGCCGTACGAAGGCGAAATAGAGGTGCCGTAGAGCTACCGCAGAGCGGGATAACTACCTTAGCACTAAAAAGGAAGAGAGGGAGACCTTCTAAAAGGAGTCGCAAAGTATAGAATATAGTTTCTTTTATATAGAGTTTATTACTCTAACCGGTTTAGTACTCTCCTTTAGAGGTATAATAATATCTAAAAAGTAACGCTTAGTGCTCTTATTAGAGGCATAATAATATCTTTAAAAATAACGCTTAGTACTCTTAGCAGAGGTGTAATAATGTCTTAAAACGCAAAGGCACCGTAGAGCTACCGTAGGGCGACCTAAACGGCACTCTTCCCCTACTAAATTAAATGCCGAGTGCGGTTATTAGGAAGGGAGACAAGAATCGCGTTCTTAGTAGTAGTATCTACGACTATATTCGAGGGCGGACCGCCGCTACTACTACTANCGCTTCTACCCTATCTTCTACGTCTCCTTACTAGAACTATATACCGCACGAGATAGCTTTATACCGCTACTAGTAGAACTACTCGAGGATAGCGATAATAAGAGGGGGGGGGAAGAGTTCGAAGTAGAGAAGATCCTTAAATACGAGGATAATGCCGATAGTAGTAGAAGAAAGTACTACATCCGATAGAAAGGATAGGTACTATAATATAATAAATAATTATAGGAGGAAGAAATAGGGAATACTCTAATTCTTATTACTAAGTACGAGGCCGTACGAAGGCGAAATAGAGGTGCCGTAGAGCTACCGCAGAGCGGGATAACTACCTTAGCACTAAAAAGGAAGAGAGGGAGACCTTCTAAAAGGAGTCGCAAAGTATAGAATATAGTTTCTTTTATATAGAGTTTATTACTCTAACCGGTTTAGTACTCTCCTTTAGAGGTATAATAATATCTAAAAAGTAACGCTTAGTGCTCTTATTAGAGGCATAATAATATCTTTAAAAATAACGCTTAGTACTCTTAGCAGAGGTGTAATAATGTCTTAAAACGCAAAGGCACCGTAGAGCTACCGTAGGGCGACCTAAACGGCACTCTTCCCCTACTAAATTAAATGCCGAGTGCGGTTATTAGGAAGGGAGACAAGAATCGCGTTCTTAGTAGTAGTATCTACGACTATATTCGAGGGCGGACCGCCGCTACTACTACTACTATTACGGTATATCTCCTAAGCCGCCTTACGACGCTTTATTGCCTCGATATCCCTTGTAGCCTACTAGTTCTAAGTCGGCTAATTAGCACTATTGCTCTTCGTAGTACGCTTTACCTTCTTAATAATACCCTTAGACTCTATGTTATTAAGGTAGTTAGTACCCGTCTACTTCGCACGACGATAGAACTTAGAAGCGTAGTTACGGAAGCGGACCTTACGACGGTCGCGATCGTTACTAGGGGGAGTCTTCTCGGTAGTACAACGAAGCTATAAAAAGATTAGCAAGGGTACTATAGAGGTGCCGTAGAGATATATACGTACTTTAAGATATTAGTAGTACGAGCTATCTTAGATAGTAGAGGATAGCACTAGGAGCGGGACTTATTACCCTTGCAATTAGTGTAGTTATTAGGAGACTACGAGGCGTAGTCGTAAGGACAATTAAGAGGCAATTGCTTCGCCTTAGTAAGGGTGTTCCGGTTACTAGTAACGGGGGAGTAACGATAAAGACACTCGACTATACGCGCGGTTAGTTAAAAGCTACTATAGAGGTACCGTAACATACGTACGATAGTACTAAACTCGAACATCTAGCCGRGGCTACGTATTAGTAGGGAAGCGGGTAACCTTAGTAATAGGCTCGTTAGAGGTATTAGTCTTGCCTACGCTATAGGCCTAGTAAGGGAGAGTCGTAGACATCTTACTACCGCTACTAAGCTAAGCGGTTATACTATTCTATAAAGTGCGACGATTATTACGGTTACCTATAATTATCTAAGGGCGACGCCGTAGCCGAGGAGGGGAACTATAAAGAGTATTTAAATAACGCTAGTAACGCTCTAGATTATAGCGGATGTCGAAGGCCTCGTCCTTAGGCAAGAGGGGAAGGATACTACTTAGCAAAGGGCGTAGTAGTAGAGTAGAGGTAATAGCGGATTTAGATAATAGTATTAATAAAGGAGAACAACCTATAACTAACGAGTATTTTGTAGTAGAAGTAGAAAAGCACCTTAGCGGCACCTTAAAGATAAGGTTATACTACTTGCATAAAAAGGAATATAGAAAAAAGTAAATATAATAGGCTTTATAAGGAAAAATAAGTAAATTTTCTCGGCTTCTAACACTTAGTAAAACAAAAGTAAATAACTAAATTTACTTATATTGCTTATATTACGCTGCTATACCTAAGATAAGGCGTAGAGGTACCGTAGCGGTACCGGGGCTATAGTCCTTTAACTATAGGAAACAAAATGCGGAAAAGTACTCCGGG
>NW_019716256.1:2103334-2116982 GCF_900074925.1 Ramularia collo-cygni | reverse complement strand
TAAAGACTATTCTTTAACGACTATTAGGGTTCGCTACCGTTCTCTACGACGATTATACGGATAGTCCGTTCGGAGGTATATAGCTATTATAAATAGAGGAAGGTTTAGATGTCGGTAATACTCGTATTATTATTCTAGAGTTTAACGACTTTTAGATAAAGATTAGAGGGAATAGAAGGGGAGCGGCCTATTATATAGAATATATATATAATAGGGTAGAGGGTAGACGGGAAAGGAATTAGCGTAGTAAGAGGTTATAAACCTTAGCGAAAACTTTGCTAAAAACTATAGGGTTAGGGTTAGGGTAGTATATTTCTTTAATATAGAGCGATAGTAATATAAATCGTAGGATATTTATAGGGACAAATTATACGAACGTATAAAGCAAGAAGGAGTTATATTTTAGGTATAGAAGTAAGTAATTATAAAATAGAAAATATATTTTAAAAGTAGTTTTTAAGTGCTATAATTAAGGCCCTCGTAACCTATTAGAAACTCCTAACGCTTAAAGCCGCTAGTATAAAGAACTTAAAAGAGATTCCCTCCTTCCCTAAATACCCTTAACGCCCTAATTACCTCTCTAAAAACTACCCTCTACCCTAATTAAGCCCTATTACTAGTACTCTACTATCCCTATTCTCTAGCAACTACTAGTACGCCTAGATCTCGTTACCTACGATATACTACGCTTCGGCCGTACCTAATCTCTATCCTAGCGATTAAGTAAGTCCCTACGGTCGTAGCTATAAGCCTAATTATAAAACTTATAGTTACTATAGACATTATAGAAGTTCTTCTTCTAGATTATATAGCTCTATTCCCGTTAGTATCGTATACCTTTATACGGGTAGGAAATATACTTAGAAGTTCCTATCGCTATTCTAATACCGCTCGCACCGCTTATCCGTTCCTATTTCTTCTCTATTACTATCTACTACTATCTCGTCGAGGTATACCGTTCTACTACGATATTATTAGCCGGTATACTTCGATAATTCTCTAATAGGATTATATAGACCGGCTCGTAACTAGAAAGGCGTCGACGTAGTTCGGACGATCTCGGATATTATCGATCCTATTAGTAAAGCTATTATAGATCTCGACGTGCTTAGTAGTAGGCTTAGCTATTATCTCCCTCTACTCGCGGTTAAGGGAGAATCCTATTTTCTTAAGCTATTATACGGGTTAGCGCTACTCTTAAAGTATTAAATTCCTAGCTTATACTCTTATAAAGTTCTACTTAAAATATCCGTATTCGCTATTATTATCCGGATCCTTAGGGAAAGTTCTAGCCCTYTAGTATTTTATAGTATCGATATAACCTAGCTATAGGTATAGTAACTTAGGCTTCTTCGCCTTCTTAGGCTTTTATACGGGTAGTATAGAGGAGGGAGGAGGATATAGGTAAGTAGTAAAGGGATAGTATAGTAGTAGGAGTAGTAGGTATTAATATTAGTATTTAGGTATTAATAAGAGTCGCTAAAAAAGTAGTAGGTCTTTATCCTACTACTCTTTTAAAGATCTTACTTACCTATATAAAGAGTTATATAGCTACCCGCGTAATGCTATTATACCTTTACTTTATCCTTACTATTATTACTTAGGTATCGTAGACTTAAATAAAATTACTTTAAAGAAGGAAAGCGAGGATATTACACGCGTATATTAAATTACGCTACTTGTTACTTATTGTACGGAATACACCTTTAATTACCGAGGTTCTAATACCTTATAATGCTAGCGTCGCACTATCGCCTAAAAGGATTGTTGCAGAGTTGTTCTTAAAAACGCGCCGTACTACCGGCCTCCTCCAGCCGAACGACTTCACTTCACCAAACAACCTCACACCACAGGACATCCTCATCACATAAGGTAATTCTCCCACCTCCCCAAAACGACAATTCGTCACTCAACAAGCTCACTCTTCCAAACATCAACATTCAAACCTACGATTCCGAACCGTTCCTCTTCACCATGCTACCTGACATCCAGCAAGACGGTCACTACTTGACCCGCGAAGAGATGCTTGCCATGCGACACCGCGAATACCACTACAATGCCTGGTCAAACACGATGCTCGACCCATACATGCAGCCGTATGAAATTCCCTCGCCTCATTCTCCGTTGAAACAAAAAATTACATCCACTGATGCTGACCTAATATGCAGATTCTGGAGATGGGTCGTTACTTTCGTGCCACTTTGGGTGGCGCCGTCTACGTTGTCGATCAGCGGTCTAGTCTGCAACGTTGTAGCCACGAGCATCACAGCCTTCGCAGCGCCGACTTTGACGGAGCCCTTACCTGGTTGGGTGTGTGTGATCAATGCCATCAGCATCTTGTAGGTTTGGGTGTATACTTCCCAACTATCCAGACATGACGCTGATGATATATGATACTAGCCTCTACCAGACATTCGACGCAATCGACGGCAAACAATCCTATCGAACACAAAACAGCGAAGTGGAAGAATACGCCGACCACGCCGTAGATTCCATCTCCGTGTCCCTGAATGCAGTGATGCTAGCCGCTGCATTACAACTAGGAGACTCCCCAGTACTACTCGGTCTGAATCTCATGGTGGGTTTATCCGCCTTCTTCGCCGCGCACTGGGCAGCTCACAGCACCAACTCGTTGATTTTCGGCCGTGTCGACGTGACGGAAGCACAATGGAGTATGATCGCCATGCAACTTGTCTCTGCTGCTACGGGAGGAGGAGGTTCAGCAATCTGGGACAAGATCATCTTTGAGAGCCCCACGATCCGTGTTCGAGATCTAGTGGGTCTCGCAACGGGAACCGCCATGCTGGTGTCTTTCACATCGAATATGCTCGTAGCATTGAATGTGTTAAAAACGCCCCTCGAAACCAACGGAGTGGCCATCCCCCGCACCCCTCTCACGCTATGGCCTTTGATGACCTTCTCGATCATTTGCACAGGAACAATATCATGCTTCATGAACGGCCTCTTAACTCTGCAACCAATCCCCACCTTACTGATCATCGGCCTGGCAATGGGAAAAGCAGGAACGACAATGATCGTCCAGAGATTAGCAAGGAGACATGGACCGACTATGGACTTGATCTCCTTTTCACCCATGGCTTTCTTCGCCCTTTCACTCCTCACAGACACCCACTACTCAACTACTTTCCCCATCGGGGCATGGACACTCGTGGGTATCCTAGCATTGAATATCTGCATATTTCATGAAAACGTCACTTCAGATATGAAGACAGCTCGGGGTATTGACCGGTTCATCCTGGTTGAGGAGCCTGGACAAGAGGGCCCGAAAGACACGGGATTCTATGTAGCGGGGGGAAATCTGGCCAATGTGCAAGCGGATTGGAAAGTTTTTGCGACGGATGCCGCTCGGGTCAAGGCGACGTACTCATGAGGAGCGTTTGATTGTGGTGTTTGCAGCTGGCTGCATGATGTTACTTCTCAAATCGTTCGGGAGCAGCTCGCGGCTGTAAAGGACTTTACTCTTACTATCTATTGCAGACGAAACTCACTACGTGCAGTTAGGAATCAGAACTCGAGAAATGCATTCTCACAGTATCTCGATCCTGTCTGCCTCGTGACTCGTCTCAAACGTCCACATCTTGACGAACAAAGCCTCAACAAAGCGGATGCTTCTCGTTAAATGGATGTGATCATTGATTCCTGAGAGCTGGAGTGCTTAAGCTCGTACTGGCGGAAGAATACATTTCGAATGGCAAAGAACCGCATGATGTATACATGCTATAATCAATGTATCCGTCTTCACGGCCGTTCCATTCCCAAGCCAACCCAAGCATTGGTCCATCCAAAACAGTCTCTCCCATTCTCCCACAACACGATCGGCCAATCGCTCATCCCGTCTTTCATCAATCCAAATCCTATCCAAAAAGCTTCCCGAACAGCCTACTCCTGGTCTTGCGCGGCCCTCTCAAGTCCGGCCCTCCGAGGTCCGACCCGCCCACCACAGTCTCTTCACTTCCCTCCTTGACATGCAACTTCGCAGGCCCCTTTCTCCCCTCGTGCACCGTGCTGTATACCGGCGGCTTCATGTCTCTTTGATGGATCGGCGTAGGTGACCAAGCCGGTCGTGAAAAGGCATCAACCACGGCATCACGTACACTTTCAGCCCTCCTCACTCCCGACTGAACATTTTCACTCTCCATCAATGGTGAAAATGGCCGTTCTATGGTCATTGTAAATGTCCTCAGCGCCGACTTCTTCTTCTTGGGCGGACCCGCAGTGATATCAAAGTCCGCCGGTAAGAAGGCATCAGGCGCCGTGTGGAAATTGACCACTGGCACCCTAGATTGCCTCGAACTGATGGAGCTGCTTGTAGTATCCCGACCACTGGCTCTGCTGCGGAGCGGCGGCACCTCCTCCTTACGCCAGGAGCTAATGCTGGTGTGGCTTCCGTTCCTTTTCGAGGATGAGAAGTTGCTGGTAATGCTCGCCATGCTGAACTTGCGTATGACATGATTTGCAGAAGCCCGTATAGGATCCGTTCGCCTGATCATTCCTGGATAAGGAAGCTGGTCTCTTGTCCAAACATCAGCAAGAATGATTTCCAGGCGGTGTCTGTCGCAGCGTCGAGGAGCCAGCGTGTGCACGTGGCTTGGAGTGGCCACGGATTGGGAACGTGGGATCTGCAAGGATGCCTGCGATCTATACTCTTGAGCCTCCTTGAATGACTGAGTGTTCGCGATGATGACCTGACTCAAATCTGTCGTCGGGCCTACGGTGGCCGCCCGGACTGGCATGCGGCGGACAAAACTCGATGGCTTGCCAAAAGCCTTGCCCATGCTTTTCATGTCGAGTATCAGAGGAGATGAGAGAGCCACCGGGTGCATCTTGCCATCCGCCACGAGCTGTGTCTGCGCTTCAATCCCGCTAGCAATGTATGCCCGCCACGCATCAGCCTCCACTGCCGAGCAAGCCGTGAAGATGAGCTCGTACATCTTGGCACTCTGCTCGAATACAATCTTCCACGAATGGGGAGCTGTATGGCATTGTAAGCCTTTGTTGTTGTCAGTCTCCTCGACTGTTGCATTGACCAGAGTGATGCCTGCAAGAACGCTGTATCTTGATTGATCATCGTCCGATGAGGCAAGCAGCAGACTCGTTCCAAACAAGATCGAAATGACGTAGAATCCCTTGATACGATGATCTTTGCTGCGATATGCAATGTGTAGGCAGCCGCAGAGGGACACTGGGCCGAGTAGCTGCAAAAAGACCGACTTTGGCAGTTGGCTGGTTGAAAACGTCAAGCGATCGCCAATCAGCMATGTCGTTTCCATTATTCTTGCATGGGCGGGGTTCTTCTTCGCTTCATTCATGAGGATAGACTTTTCATTGAACGCCGCACGAACATCATCAATCTCAGCATGGAAGGTGGGCTCGTCACAGGCTGGTGTGAGAGTACTCAGGTCGCTGAACAGTAGCTCGTATCGGGGTAGTCGTTGAATTGGCTGTGAGGATCATCAGCCACGCTCAGACAACTGCCAATCCATTCTCACCTTTATCAACAGGTCTTTCACTGTCATGGCCCTCTTTCGATTCGCCTCCCGTGTTCTCGTGGGATTGACATGGGCTGAAATTGCTTCAATCGCCTTGTCGAAGTCGGCCCAGCCGGCAATGGCGTGTTGGGTTTCGTCRACATCCTGCAGCACCAGATCATAGTTGGCTCCGTAGTCTTCATACACAGAAAATCGAGCCATCTGTAAGATTTCGCTTTAGCATCATCATGTCGTCAATATATGGATCGATCCTACGTTGGAGGCAAAGATGCGGACGACGGCGACTACAGTAGCTGGACTGCAGCGCATCACAGCCGGCTCTTCCTCCGTCGACCGACTGAGATTGAGGGATCGCCGCCCTTGGCGAATCGTGGCAAGCGTCGACCGCGTAGGGGTAGTTCGCACCGGGACAACATCAACACTGTGCCACCGATTGTGTGTGCGAACGGTCGGCGGGATACGGGCGATACGCTGATCATATTCTGAGAATGGTACAGCTTCATGGAGGCGACCCAATATGCCATCATGAAGGTCAAGAATCTCCGCGACGGTCCTCTGTGCAGACCGTCTCGCAAAGCTGGTAGAAGTCGGCTGGTGGCTGAGGATCGTAAAGTATGCCTGTTTTGGTCGATTAGCAAACCGCCGAGGAGAGTATACCCACTACAACATACATCATTGAGAGCCTTCAGATCAGCAACATAATTCTCCTCCGTTCGTATCAGCTCTTCCAGCTTCGCCCGTCGCTTCCTTTCCCTCTCCATGGCCGCCGCGTCGTACACAGAACACTGACTATCCACAGATGGACGATGATCCGAGCCCGAAATCAGACTGGAGCGCTGCTGACCACGACGCCATTTGGAAGCTGTTCGAGAAACCGTTGCAATGCTTGCACTCGCCAGCGTGGCCGTGGCGGACTTGACCGCAGTGACAAAACCAAGTGACGATCCTTGGGAGTCTGATTTGATGTGGCCGTGCCCAGTCTTGGACTCTGGTAAACGATTCTTGTGATGAAGATCTTGAGGTGATCCCTGCTCTTCCTGCGGTTGAGATTGACTGTGCCGCTTCTTGCGCAATGTACTGAGCCACCTGGAGAAGGCCGGTCCTTGACGAGAAGAGCTGGCCGGAGCGGAGACTGATTGCGGGTCTTCAACGGCAGCAGAAAGAGGCGGTGCTGCACAAAGAGGTAGTATGAAATTTGGCAAACCCTGCTCTATTCGGATCAAGTCCATCATACGTTTGGTTGTTTCATCCTGCCCTTCAGCAACATCTGCCAGATTTGCYCCCTCACCTGGCGGTGGAGAGGAACAGTATGGGGACCGACCATGCCCGCTGGATGAGGATGCGAGACTCGACCTTTTCGGAGTGGCGGCAGGGTCACTATATCGGTCCAGCGTAGAGCGAATCTTGCCCATGTTGAGATTGAGGTTGAGAATAAGAGACGATGCCGAGTGTGGTGTATCTGAACTGTCGGTTCGCCTGCAAAATGCTCGATTTTTGCGGAAGCACGATCCGACCAAGGATAGAGAGGTTGTGGAGATGCTTCGTAGTCGATGATGATGTACCGTGCCACTGGATCCGATGCTGGCGACGGAAGAACATGATCGGCCGGCGGCATCGTTTCCAAGAGAGCCGATTCCAAGAGGGCCGCTTGCCGTCAATGACAGGACTGATGCCATGGCCGTGGGGTTAATCGTGATGATGTCGGCCGATAAGGGAGGAAGTAGGCTGCATGTGCAGATGTTGGAAAGGAGATATGGAGATGATGCCCGAGAGATGAGATGAGAAGGAGAGTGTGTGTGGGATGGAAGAAAGAGCGCCTCGTGCTATTGCTTGTTGCTACCTACCTATGATTGGGGAATCTATTACGGGATGATGGGAGGAGGATCGGATGCGATGCGATGCGATGGGAAGTTGCGAGAGAGGGCGCTATGGAGAAGGCGCCATGCATGGGGATGTCGTGCTTGCCACGTCCATTGATTCCCGCAGTATCCCAGTCTCAATCAATAGAGGTAMACGTCATGTATGGGATTGAGATGGATGGATGGTACCTGTTATTGTTTGGTAAGTGTGGGTGGTGGATATGCCATGTGGTATGCATGTACTTCATGGTAGAGTTTGAGAAAGTGTCCAAGCTTCATTTTAGCGCATCTTGAATGTCGGCGCGGTACGGCACGATGACGATCGGGCAACATGCATGGACGGAGTTGGAGTTGCCTGGACTTGAGACAACATCCTGGGCCATTGTGCATTCAATCGCTTGCAGTGGTGGGTGATTCAAGCACCGCGACATCTCTGACAACCGACGAGTCAACCCGATCAAGCTACAGTCATGTCCGTCGCAGGATCACGGCCACAAAAGCGACTTCCCACTGTGCTGGTACGTAAGAAACGCAAAAAGGCGCAAACCATCAACAGTCTTGTGTGAGGATAGAATGAATGGTGATGGTGATGCTCACCCCATGCCAGGTCACCGACTCGCGCGAGATCAAGCCCATCCTCCGCCCCTCTGCCCCGCCGCGCACCGGCACGCGCATCATCTCGGTCGACAATGTGCTCCAATATGCCTCGGAAATCCCCTCTGCCCAGCGCCGAGTCACGCCGCATGCCCGCCCTCTCAACCACAACCGCACCCCCTCGGGCCGACATCCTCTCGATCCCAAGCTAAGCGGCAAGGGCATTCCCCTCAGCGGCGCTCACATTCCCGCGCGTAGCAGTAAAACCAGCGAGAAGTTGGTGCTCCTCCCCGAGACCAGTGAGGAGGCGGACGAGGATGGCTTCGAGGACGAGGATGACAGCGCCCCTCCCAGAGACGATGAGCTGCGGAGGCGGAAACTACCGGGCAAGGGCGGGAAGAGTGAGGCGGAGAGGCTGCCCAAATCGCAGCGCATCGCCGATCCGCAGCTGGCGCGGGTGACGGCGTATTGCACGGCACAGAACTACAAGCTGCGCACCACGGCCGCCTTTGTCCGCGATCAACACGGCGCCAAGACGAAACTGTACGACGATTGTCTGTATTGTGTCTACCAGCTCCCCCTCCTCGGCGGCAGCGATGGGTATCGCGTGCGCAGTAGTCCTGTCATCAAGCACCCCGGCGGCCGCAGCGTGTTGGACGAGCAGATCGAGGCCAACGAGAGGCGTCAGTACCGCGAAGGGTGGGGTGAGGAGAGCGAGGAGTACTCGGTGCGTGGTAATTCCTCGCCCTATCACGCCTCGCCGCCTCCCGAAGCCAGCGTCATGGAAGGCGAGCGGCACGAAGCCGAGTCGAACCGCATGAGGGAGATTGCCGATGCCTGGGCCGACGAGCGGGAGGCCGGCAGGAGGGAGAGCGTCAGTGATGAGTCGGCCTTTTCCTTTCCCTCCCCCGCCCATTCCGCCGGCATCAACCCGAATGCACACACCGTGGCCGAGCTCTTCATCTTCAGCTATGGTGTCGCCGTGCTGTGGAACTTCACCCAGAACCAGGAGCGCGATCTCCTGGCAGACCTCACCTTTTCTTCCGCATCTGCAATGCCGGCCGTCGGCAAGCACATTCCGCATCATCTCTCTCAAAAAGCTGCGGCGCTCGCTCCTCCCAGCAATCTTCCTCTGATGACGCGGCCTCTCGACGAAAGCGATTTCGAAACGGAAGAGTTCCACTTTCAATACGACGACCAAGCCGACAAACCACGGATATACAACGACATGATTACGTTGAGGACTAGTGATCACTTCATCAAGCTCGCCATGTCGCATGCGATTGGACAGTCGACCAAACTCTCCTACTTTGAAGAGCGAATGCAAAAGACGATGGAGAGCGCACAGTATGTCCCAAGGCAGCTCGCATTGGAGGGAAGGCTCGGCATGGACCGGAAAGAGATTGTCAGCTTGGTGGGCAAGCTGTTCGAGGGGAGGGTGGATGTCAATCTTTGTGAGTACTACCATGCTGATCACCATCCTCATTCACTGACCATCCCATCACAGCAAGTAACATGCTGGACACTCCCAACTTCTTCTGGGATTCCGAGCCAACCCTTCACCCCCTTTACGCAGCTGTGCGGGAGTACCTGGAGATTAAGCCGCGCATTCAAGTTCTCAACGAGCGTTGTCGAGTATTTCTGGATCTCGCGGAGATTCTCTCCGACTCCATCGCAGATGTGAAGATGACGAGGATAACATGGATCATCATCGTTCTCATCATGCTGAGTATCTTGGTCACTCTTACCGAAGTCTTCTTGCGATTCGCCATCCTCGCCGGCCAGAGCAAAGAGGGCAAGAAAGCCGGCGGCGAGGTCGTTGGTGGGCTCATCGCCAAGGGTGTCATGGGCGTGATGGGAATGGGCCGGAGTAAAGGGGAGTTGTAAGCATTTGAGCGTGCATTCTTCGTTGGCTTTACCGTTCGTTGGCGTTGAATTTGAGCGTGCACTTCTCGTCGGCTTTGAATTTGAGCGCGGCGTTTTGGCGTGTTTCTCTATCCTTACAAGATGCAGAGCAATTATCAACAATGCCGAGCTCCCAGTGGGTATCTCTACCTCGTTGCGTTGTGCATCAATATCGACAAAAACCAGCAGATTCTTGCGGTCTCACATCACTTGGTCTTGCTGCGTCATTCTCGGCAGTCTCCAACACCGAAAGTATAGACATGCAAGCCAACGGCTTTCGGCAAATCCCAAGAGCCTATTCACATGATTAGCTTTTGCCTTTATATGCAGAAGTATATAGATGAACCTTAGTTGCTAACATTGCTCCTTCGCTGCCAAGGACATTCCTATCAATCACAAACCCATGAACCACTCCACGGGAAGCTTCGCGGCACCTCTACGAGCATTTTCAAATATACTTGAAGATCTCCCAAAAGGCATGATAGGCGATCAACAATGATCCAATCAACTTCCACTCGCAGCATTACTCGCAAGCAATTCCACCTTACTCGCGACCAACTTCCACTCCTGATCACCGGCAAATCCATCCATGATCCATAATGCTACATCAACATCAATCATCAAGACATCGCCACGACATATCTCGTAGTCCTCCCGATCAAAAGAGAAAAGACCATCATATCCAATGTCACCGCCACGATATCCATAAGGTAACCTCAATAAAAAACATCATGAAGATCATATGCAAATCATGCGTCCTCAACGTACACTTGTTCAACGTCCAACCATAACTTTAACATCAAGCCAACAGGATCGGAGGTTATTTCTTAGCTATGTACGGTCTTTGCTGCGTGATTTCCACTTGCTGCGATTTTGAGTTGCACGTCAGCGACTTTGACCGGCAAGATGACTAGAGAGGTTTTTTTATTTTGAAGATCGATGGTGCTTTGAACCTTTTCTGCGAAGGGAGGGGCGGAGGTCTGATGTTGGGTTATGGAAGATGATGATCTGAGAGGGGTGTTGAAGGAGAAGGGGAGTAAGGGGTGTGGGTTCTTGTGGGAGGTTCAAGGATGTTGTTAAGGGTGCTATGAGGAGGTGACGGAAAGATCTCCGAGGTGAGGGATTTCAGGGAGCAGTATGCCAAAATTTGGGATGCGAAAGTAAAATCGGCCATTGTTCAACCATTCCCAATCTATGGATGTGCTCGTCCGTTACTTGCTCCATGCCAGCACTAGTTTCTTTCAGCCATATCCACCCGGCTCCGACACTACAATGGTCGTGATAATCAGAGGGTCGGGTTCGGATCTCGTCGACCAATAAAGGAAACCTTCATTCCGGACATATTATCTGGATCAGACGCACAACAAGGACGCTCTCCCCTTCCACGCCACAAGAGGCATATCTCGGTCATAGATCTGAACAAGATCAAATCGAGACCGACCAGAGTATCTGCTCCTTGATTGACATCATTCCCAACATCTTTCCCTGCTGCTCCGTCGAGCAACAGAAAACGGGCATACATCTGAAACCTGCCTGCTCAACCTACTACGATATGTTCGGCCAGGCGTGTAGATCTGTTGAGTTTTGGTACTTATTGACATGATTCAGAGCTATACAGCTCACCATTTGCGAGTGGTGAATTTAGCTTTGCGACTCGCGCCGCTGAACGGGTTTTGATCGCGATCATCCATCGTTCGGGGAAGGAAAACACGGCTGAGGTCTACGCACCGGAGGAGTACACTCGGGCGATGCTAGTGCAGAATACCTAGCTTCGGTTCATTGCTCAATACAAGTCCCTTCACTTCCCTCGAACGTGTTGGCGTCTTGGCAGAAATGCTTCTCCACGTCTCAAGCTTTCTAAAATCACATACGCTCTACAGCAGACTCTACAATTTGGACTTCACCCTACAAGAATTACAACTACCTCGCCACCAAAATGTCGTCACCACATGATTCGGACTTGGAGGTAGTCTACGTCACATCAAGACCGTTTTTCCAGTCTTTCTTGTCATGGCAATGACCATGGCATCTCAATGCCAGTATGTACATCGCAATCCAGAGACACCTTGGAGGAGTTAACTCAACTGCAATCATGATTCAACATCCCTCGTCGCACGACCATGGAGGTTAAGAATCTTGAGCAAGTATAACGAGTCATACCCAAACGGCCCATTCCGTGACGGGAAGTTCCTTCACCACGACAGACATCACCACATTATTGTGCAAGTTGACAAACAGCCAAGAGCTCTCTTGTCATGTTGAACGTTTGTATCTACACCACGAGTCACACAGGCAAGGTCTAGATGAGTTGTCCACGCACCTGCTGAAAAAACGGCCTGCTGAAACATGAAGTCCAGGGGGGCGAAGAACTGCAGCATATATGTACTACATCTTCTCAACCAACAACCACTTTTTAATCTTTCACATACTCGCTCCAGTTCTTTTCCGCTGATTGCTTGTATCCTTTTCGCGACAAGTTCTTCTTTTCCTCCCATCTTCAAGCAAAGATCTGAAGTCATTGTATAAAAGACATCTTTGATCACCGCCACAATGCCTGCCTATGGCGTTCTCTTCTCCCTAGCCCTCACGGCTAGCGCCCTCACAGTTCCAATGGGCAATCTCTCACGCACGGTCAGTCTCGTAAAACAACAGCAACAGCATTCTACAACCATATTCTAACACAATATCAGACCCACTCGCTTTCCGTTCGCAACGGCGGTTCTGGCGGAGGTGGCGTGAATGGTAATGCCAACGCACAGTTTGGTGGAAAAGCTAGTCTCGGCGGATCGGGACATGGTAGTGGGTCTGGAGGTGATTCGGGACCGAAACCATTCAGCGAGGCTGGAAAGGCGGCCGATCAAGTTTTCGATTCTGCTCTCGACGCTGCCAAGGGTGGGTTTTCTGCCGAGGTTGGGGGCAGTGGTATGGCTGGTGCTGGTGCTGGTGCTCAGTCCGGAGGTGGCGGCAAATCTGGTGCTGGTTCCCAAGGAAAGCAAGGCTCCGGAGGTAAATCTGGCGGTGGAATGGGTGGTGGCTTCGGTGGCAGTGGATTCGGTGGCCAGTCTGGCGCTGGGAAGTCGGGTAGCGGCGGATCTGGCGGTCAATCTGGCGCTGGCGGCATGGCCGGTGGTAATGCGAAAGCGGGATTCGATGCTGGGGTCGATGTTGCGAAGAAATTCTTTGATGCTGGACTCGGAGCTGCTGCTGCCGCGAAGGGTGCATTCGAAGGAGGCATCAACGGCGGTAAGTATCTACTCGTCTCAAAGRCGGGGCTGCTCGATGAATCTGCTGAGGCTAATCATGCGCAGGAATTGGCGGTGGTTCCGGAGGTAAAAGTRGTTCTGGCGGACAAGGAGGCTCCGGAAGCGGAATGAGCAGTGGTGGCCAAGGCAAGAGCGGATCTGGTGGTCAGGGCAAGTCAGGCTCTGGCGGCAAAGGAAGCTCCGGCAGCGGAATGGGCGGAGGTGATCAGGGCAAGTCAGGCTCTGGCAGTCAAGGGAGCCCCAGCGGTGGAATGAGTGGTGGCAGCCAGGGCATGCCAGGATCTGGCGGTCAAGGAAGTCCCACCAGTGGAACGAGCGGTGGCAGCCAAGGCAAAGGCGGCTCAAGCGGCCAGGGCAACAGCGGTTCGGGCAGCCAAGGTGGCCAAGGCCAAGGCAGTCCAAGCGGTCAAGGAAGCACTGGAGGTGGCATGAGCAACAGCGGCCAAGGAAATGGTGGATCGCCCCAGGGCAGCAGCAGCTCGGGCGGCCAGGGAAGCCAAGGTGGCCAGGGAAGCAA